>NW_028278209.1:532468-709958 GCF_059751315.1 Micrasema longulum
GTCTAATTTTCTTCCAACATAAATCAGTAATGTCACAGTATAAATACATACAATTAAATTCCACTAACAAACTATGAAGGAATTTGAATAAGCCAATGTTTGCTGCTACGTTTATGTGGGTAAAATTTTAATAATTTACTCCCAAATCGAGTTTTTTCTGGTTAAACTAAACAATTAAGACGTTAAGTTTGATTAGGACTTTATTTCACATTTTTACTAAAAGCCAAGGGCGTTAGCCACTTACGTATAGCACAAGAACCATATTGATCCTTTATCCAATAAGCAGAGACTTAAATACCCTAAAACTCACCGTATAAGAGTATATTCTTGAGATAGAAAGCAAACAAATACTTTTAGTAGGGCCAATTTAAAAGGTCACATTTGACACTTCATCAAAATTTAACAACATAACCTTAAAAGGGCGGGTATAAAATATTATTTATTTTTTCGAATTTAGAACTGCACAATTGCTTAATTTTTTTCAATTACGATTACATATTTATTGTAATAATGACAAAAGAAGGTAATTTTACGATTAACTTTCACTAATTAACCATTCTAAACATAATATACTGTTTCTGTTCTAAACGTCGTTACAATGTGGCATCAGTGAACCCTTTTTCTTTTTAAACGCTAGGGAAGTTACCCAGAAAAATTGAATGTTGATAATTTTGTTAAATTATGTAATTATCTTATTTTGTTACTTAAATTTACGATAGAAAATAATAATGGACAGGGATTCGACTAATGATTTTTAAAATAAAATTACAGTACCTATACGTACTTTTTCATAGTAACTGAATTCAAATCACATAATATATTATATTATGTTTGAAGTCTGATCGAAATCGATTCATTAACTTTAATCGATGTTTTTAAGCAGGTCACCTCACTATGAAGCTAAAACCGACAAATGTCAAATGTGGCCTATTAAATTGGCCCTACTATGGTTAACGGTTTCTTTATTATATTATAGCTGGTCATATAATAATCCCTCCTGAGGTGGTCAACTCTGCTTGCCTCTTTTTTTTAGCCCCGGGTTGTTGGCACCCCGAAAGACTGTCGAAGATTGTCTACCGGCTGTAAGTATTCAGCAAAATTTTGATAGGCTGGATTTCTGCAAATGGACTGGCGCAGAAGTGTGTTCAATGGAGACGACAAGTGGTGGCCATATGCTTCATATAAGAAGTGAAAACGGTTGAAGAAAAATCACTTGTTTTTTTTTGCACCGCAACATACCACAAAGTCCCTTGAATTGAGACGGACTGTGCTCCGGTGGCTAGTGTCACGGACTCTGAATCAGGAGGTCCGAGGTTCGAAACCCGCTCTATAAAAACTTGTTTTCCAATTTCTAACTAAATTATGACTAAAAGAAAATTATCCCAAATATTTGGGTAAATCATATGAGCGAAAATATTTCTTTAGACAAAAAAAATTACGGCGCTACATTGAAAAAAATCACATTTGACTTTCGTAATATTTATTTTTTTATTTTACATACGGCCTAAGACAATTACAACATTTACACGAAGAAACACATATTTTATTACAAACAAAAATAATATAAAACTATGCAGCAAACACAAACAAGGGCAGCTTGCCAACCACATACACACATCGCATTTGAGGACATAAGTCTCCTTGGCGGTGCCCACAAACACGAAAAAGTTGCTCGTTACCGAACGAGAAAAGCTACCCAAAGGACCTCTCTCTTATCTGGTAGCCTTAGCTTCTTTGTGCTGAAAGAAGGCAATCCAGAAGTACATAATATGCACTTCATGGATTGAGAAAGAGGAAAGTGAATTCTTCACTGACTGGGATTAAATTGATTGGACATGATCAATTCGCCGAAATGATTACAAAACTTTTTAAAAGCCTTGAAATTCTAAAACGCAAACAAGGGCAATTAAATAATGGTAATCAATATATTCATAAAACGATAAACCTATAAGAATTTGAGCTAAACCATACCAATCTATCTTCGTCCCAGGCTGTTTTAGCGACGAAGAGATCTACGAAAAGCCAGAAGAGTATCAGGAAAAAAGGAATATTAAGAAATATTATGAGGAATGTAACCTGGAACTTTTTTGCACAAGGTAATATTCTTTGCTAGTACACCGAGGGAGTTGCGATTTATTTACAAGTGGACATGTAATAAAATAAATAAAATTCTTACTTATGGCATTCGCCTGAAAAGTGTGGTATGCGTTGACTTCAGTCGGCTCAGTATCCCAATTGAAAAAATATGGTTTTCTAAAATAGTTTAACTTATTTTTGAATGCCAGTGATACCAAACAGAGCTGATTCTCAATATGTGTCTTGGAATCGGTAACTACTCCAAAATAATATTCCTCCAACTTCCCCGGAACCAGCAACCACTGAGGAAACCCAATTAGAGTTTTCATGTTCCTCACTTTCTCTATGGAGGCTGATTTAGTTGGCATGTCCATCCAGCCTATTGACATGACGAGGTCCTCGAACGATGACTTTATATTCTCCAGCATCCGCATCACCTGCAATTTCAAACTGTTTGACTAAAATTATAGCGAAACTATTGAATATATGTATTTCAGCTGAAAACACGTGTAAATTCTTGTTAAGCGATCCAATCAAACGACATTCACTTTTTTATTTTTTTTATTAATACATTTCATAAATGGTATATGTTTTTTTTTATTTTATACAAATCTACATTTATACATCTAGTAAATGTTATAACCGTAACTCTCCAAAAAAGAGACTAACTCTTGTGCTTGGAGAGTGACTGACACTATTATAGTTATTTATTTATTAGACTTAATTTAATTTTAAATAAACAAGTACATGAGAAAAAAAAAACATAGGATATATAAAGAAAAACAGAAAATAATCAAAGACTCATACTTATTAAAAATTAATGCAGTTTTTACACTTGTTCAAAAAATTTCTATAAATTTACTTTGAATTTATTTATAGTTAAATAAGTTTGTATAGTTTTTAGTTCCTTTGGGAGATTATTGTAATTTTTGACACCTTTGAAGACAAAGCTTTTTTGACCATGACTTATGTGGAATTTTTATTTCAAATGTTTGTAAAATTTTGTTTAAAATTCCTCATAATCCTTTTTCCATTTTCACAAATAACCTCAATAGGAATGTATATAATACAATAACTAAATAAGGCTTTGTTTTAACTCTCGTGTGGCTGTTATGTCACCCTAGTTACATAGATACTTGTATCTTAAAGAAAATAACAATTATCTATTCTTGTATTCATCATTATTTCTAGAAGGGATGCTGGATTACAACAACCTTTGAATCTCTTTGTCAAATTTTTCTTACGAAACATTTCCATAAGCTGATTTCTGGAAGTATGTTTCATCCAAATATACTGAAAGAGATCAGTCAATAATTATACTAGAGCGAGATCTTATGCTCTGTTTTACACACCCAGAAGCCGTACAAATGCATGTCAGAATTTACCCATTAATAGGGCAATTCTATTGCTGAATATGGCTTCTGCGGATAATATGATCTATTTTTCTGTACATATGGGCAGTTTAGCAGTTATCTACTTCCTATTCATTAATTTCTAACTTATGTTAGAAACAGACTGCAGTCTGTATTACGTGATGGGTTAAACAGCCCGTAAAGTAATGCAGTCTCGTAGTGTAATGGGCAGCGCATTTGCCTACCGTGCAAGTGGTCTCGGGTTCGATTCCCGACATGGTTGACATAAAATATTTATTTAAAAGGTGTTTTAATTATCATCATCGTTCTCTTTCCGCACCTAATGGTGCATAGGGCATTCAATTAAATATTTCACAACGGTTTTTTTAGCACAGCCTTTTAAGAGTTATTATACTATAATGATGGTATATATTTAAGAATTAGATGTTAACATAAGTTGTGACCGTTTGAGCACCAAACGCAAAACAAAATGGTCATTCAAAAAAAAATTTGGTTCTTCAAGAAATTTTTTGTTTTTACGTTTTAGTTGTTTTTTTTTAAAGAAATTTTTGCGTTCCTATGATTTACCCAAATATTTCATTTTGAAGGCTATTTCCAACGAGTTGTAAATAGCTCACTATTAGAAAATAAGAATCAAGTTGGGGTAGAGTGGGATTCGAACCACGGTCCTTTGATCCGTGGGTCCGAGACACTAGCCACAGGACTACAACCCGACTAAACCAGTTGATTTCAAACCTTCAAAATGGAATGGCAAGTAGACGAAAGTGAGCATTTTCGACGCTTCTTTCTGTTCGCGTTCAATCGAGGGAATAACAGAGAAAACCAATAAAGGGAATACATTATTGACTTATTAACAGTAAAATAATAATTAATTTTGACTAATTTGTAGTAATTCGTCTTCTTGTTTTCTTTATTTGGAATAAAAACGGACATTATGCGGTCACGATACATAACTGAGATTATGAACCTAAATTAATATGGTAAATTTTCCAAAATGTTCAACAAATATGTGATATTTGGACGGACATTTTGAAACGGAAGCATATGAATTTCGTAAAACGGACTTACACGATTGAGTCACGTGTGACTTTTTTCGATAAAATAAACTAATCCTCAAATATACACTAATGTTAGAGACGCCCCTTCTTTATTTACATTTAAGTCAAAATTGAAAAGTCACTATCTAAATATTTAAATTGTTCTTTTATCCTTCTTCTTTCCTTCCCACCCCCTCTCCATTCTTCGTAGTATAGTGTATTTTTTTTTTTTAATATTTTTATTTTTGTTAATCTTTGCTTTTAATTTTTGTATAAAATTGTAAGATTCAATATGTTTATGTATTTATAATTTTCTCAAACTGAACGGTTTGGTTAGGTAGGAAGAAATTGCCGTATGTAAATATATATTGTATATGTATATAAAGTGTCAAATAAATAAATATCATATTTTTATTACCTATGTATATTTCAGGATCATGACATCAAAAGTTATTGTTTTTCGACATTATTTTTAGATATAATAATATTTTTGTGAACGTTTCTGGTTTTACATATTTGTGAAGCAGTATAGCTTAATAATTACTTATAATCATGTTTATTAATGGAGAGTAATATTTTTAAATAAAATAATCCATTATAGTTGCATTTTTGCGCCTAGTTCCTGGTGAGATTTCTAGTAAATGCGTATTATGTAGTATTAACATACATGTGATAACTAGTTTTTAGTTTGAACCAGTGTCTATACCTGTTATTTCATCTACGTATAACATTTTCCTCAACCCTTTGTAACTAATTCCTCACAAAATAGTGGCTTGACTTTGTGAGGAATGAAATAGTAAGAGAACGGACGCTGCGAACTCCGGTGACAACTGTCGTCAGGCGGAGGCGATACGATTGGCTGGGCCACATACTGCGGATACCTCCTGAGAGCCTTAACCACGCTTGCCTACTTTACAAGGCGTCAGTGTCTCGACGTCCAGGACATCCACTGCTGACTGTTCGTTGGCAGTTTATGTCAGAACTACGAGTGGCGAATCTGAATTGAGAGGACGCACATGAGCTGGCAGCCGATAGAGTACATGAAGGCTATTTGCGGACACCATATGCTCTAACTAGGGAGCTGACATGAAATTATGATTTATTACTCAAATTCTTTCAAATAAAAATACCAAGTGTTTTAATTGCTATCTGCAGAATCACGTATTTGTTAGTTTTTCTACAACAACAACAATAACAAACCATCACGCCGTTTCTCCGTAAGGGTAGGCAGAGAGGATAGAACGCAACATCACTCTATCTTTGCATACATATCTCGCTTCTTCTACATTCATACATCTTCTCATGCACGCGCGCCGATTATTCCGACTTTTGACATGTCTATCTTCAAGTATTTGTTGGATCTGGTCATGCCATGTCTTTCTCGGTCTACCTGTATTTCTGCATCCATCGGCATTCGCATTGTAAATATTCTTAACCGTTCTTTCGCTGTCCATTCGTTCTACATGTCCAAACCAGCGCAGAGCTCTTTTCTTGATTTTGTCGATAATGCTTGTCTCAGCCTTACATAAAATACGGATCTCAACATTTGTGCATCTATCGTACATAGTTTTACCACACATTCTCCTGAGAGATCGCATTTCGACAGCATTCAGCTTACTTTCATCCCTGTTTTTCTAAGTCCATACTTCGCTTCCATACATCAGTTTTTCTACATTTCATAATAAAATGAAATAACAGTAAAAAATTGGGGTCTGATATTTGTGTGACTTATGTTACAATGCCTCAAAGTATTCTTAATTGAAATATAAAATATTTTTAAGCAATTGAAGTAATTAATCAATAAATGTGACAAAAATAAAAAACAGAGATATCTGGGGTTACATTTTTAAACACCAATACATTGATAAAGTAACACCCATGAAGTTTTGAAGGTGAGGAATCTATCTGTTAAGGATCTGGGCGTTAGATTTGTGAGCACTCTGACATTTCATGAACACATAGAGACAATCAGTGGCAATGCATTGAAGATGTTAGGATTTGCTCTGCGTACTGCCAGGGTTTTCGAAAATACCCGCGTACTGAGAACTCTTTACAACTCCTTGGTGCAAAGTAGACCTGAGAGTGGCTTGATGATTGGGGGCCACATGAACTAAAGTACTCTCTTATGATAGAGAAAATCCAAAAGAAGTTTCTGAGATATCTCTACATGAGAGAGTGCGGGTATTATCCTTGGCTCTACCCGATCGAGTTTCTACGGGGTATGCTCGGCTACAACAGTTTAGAGACTAGAAGAAATGTGTACTTGACTACACATTTTTATCGATTGTTGCGCGGTATGATCGATAATTTTGAGAATTTGATGACCATTGGTTTGTATGTTCCTGATAATTACCTAAGACAGCGTCAGCATAGATTGTTTCATATTCCGATATTCAGGAACAACCTGCCTATGGTTATGCCTGTTGGAAGGGCTACCGCTATGTTGAACAATATCGCTCTGGATATTGATCTGTTCCATGTATGGATATTGATCTGTTACACACATGTCCACACTCATTCCAATATAACACCCACTCACCCACCCTCTCACACACTTACGCTCACACAAACACACTAGTATGTATTGTACGTGTATTTAATGTATTTCTGTGGATATCTATCATTGGTTTTATTCTCTGTATATTTTATTTGTTATATTTTTGTTACATGTATTACTGTTGATATCCCCAATAAATAAAAAATAAAAAAGGGTTTTCCGGAGCAGGATTCTTCTACTACTTTGACACGAGTCTCTTTCGTGTATTTTTTTTCTTTTTTATAATATGTACGTATTGAATATATTTTTGTAATGTATATGTTATATTTAAAATAAATGAATTGAGTTGAATCCAGTGATATTCTATGAAGTTGATTTATCGCTATCAAAATCGGTTTTTTCTACCTTTTTGATGGTGTAGTTGGCTTAATGTAAAAGGGCCATACATAAAATCTTCATTTATGTAAAAAAACATTTAAAAAATATGACATAATACCTTTATACACTCATGTGTTCAATCGTTTTGCTTATTTTGACAAAACGCATAATATCTACTAAATAGCAAGTATAAATATGTTGTGGTGTAATATTACTTAAAAATTAACTTTGGTGATTACTTTAGATTTTGTTAGCGCTGAAATAGTTTGTACCAGAACGGTCTCATGATGCTATAAAGGGTTAAGGTAACAAGACATTACCTGCATACTATATTTTATCTACTATCCACTACCCGCTGACTTACAGAGTTGATTGAATACATTTACGTAACGTCACTGTTCCGGTCTGCTTCACTTGGCTATATGATGTAATTATCTTGTTTACGTGTGATCGTCTGCGCAAATATCAAATTTACGATAGTAAACAAAATCTAAAAATACAAAAAAAACATAAAAAATTGTTTTATTTCACTGAAAACCCCACCCCATCCACGGACCCGAATCCATTCTAGAGGTTTTGTGGCTTCATTTTAGATCCGCACATTGCGAAAATAAATTTTAACCAACAACGTTTTGAGTATGTCCAAATGCTTGCAGACTGACAGGATTCCTCCGTATGGAGTTGTTCGTATTTAAATTTATTGCAACAGATAGATAAAGCATTTTTGAGAAGGGAATATGGAATTCTAGACATTTACAGGGCTAATGACCTGTCATTGGCCGGTTTAAGGGGCCACTTTATACACTGTGTACCATTCACCATTCTGCCTATGTTTGAACATTTACATTTCCTCAACTCTTCCATCTGTTTACTTTTGTAAAGTAAAAGAGCTGAAACCTTTATCATGTGGGTGAGATTCATCCGGCTGAACTAATTCACCTACTAGGCAACACCTGATACTATCACTTTTACCTATCACTTTCAATACAACTGCCTTTATAGTCAATTTGTGTGTCACCATCAACATAAGTTTCCTAATTAGGAAGTTTTTCTGTTTTTTTATTTGTGATAGACTCTCAAACAAAGCCTTTTTTCAGGGGCGCTTTTCATGAACTGCTGCTTTTTAAAACAATTAGAACAAAATGGTACACACATATACCATCACAATTGAGGTATTTTTTTTCTAATATTTCGTATTCATAATAACTCTTCTGTCACAGGAGTGTTGTAATTTCGATACTAACACTGGTAGATCAATCTTCCACTCAGTTTTTTCAAACGCAATTGGTCTTATCTTAAAAAAGAACTCATTTTATTAGGTCTGCAAGACGTAAATCAACACAAAATATATGTCCTATAAAGGGTTAAATCAGTTTTTTTTAAACTCCATTATGCATTTAAAAGAAAAGAAGACTCGAAAAAGTTTAAAGAAAAAAAATCAACTCTCCGAGTAATAATTCTTTCCCACTTCTATAAACGACTTCTCTTTAGAAGCCTTTTAGGTGTATTTGCATATTAAAAAAGCGTTCCAAGCTTTTGGTTTCGTTTTTTTCAAGAAAAAAAATTGCGTTCTTATGATTTACTCAATTTTTTCAATTTGGGCGATTTTCAACGAGTTGTAACAAATAGGAATCAAGTTGCGATCGCGTCGGGTTCGAACCTCGGACCTCTGATTACGGGACCACAACCCGAATCAAAAATTTCAGGTTTCAAAAAACCCGATTTTAGCTAAACAACAGACGTGCAACGGATGGTTTCGGTTTGCGCTTGCAAATAATACCCTCAATTCTCGACCTGAGTACCTACGGCCCGTTAAATTGCTGTAAACTGTAGCTAACTTCGTGGTTCATAATCATAAAGAAGACTGCTGCGAGACATTGCATAGATATATATACTATTAAGCATGTTGTCCAGATGTTTATTAAGATAATTTTTTTTAGTATTCTTTAATAATATGCATGCTTCCACTTTCCACTATGTTGTATCCTAATTGAATTCAGGGCTCTTGATCTCATAGTCAGGAACACGTAGATACGTTATTATTTTTTTGTAATAATAATTTAATAAATAATTTAAAAGAGTATAGTTTTTGAGACGTATTATTACTCAACATATTATTAATAACAGCATCAACAGATTAAGATTTTTTTTGTATTATTCAATAAAATACACATATTATAACAATATCAAAACATAAAAAATGGCCTTACTTATAAACTCTGCGTAAAGTTACACTTAAGTATAGTGATATAATTCGGATGGGAATACCATCCTTATTCTACCACTATAATAAGGATGGTTTTCCCATTCAAATTACACCACCATACTCGAAAACTTTACGCTGAGTTTATAAGTAAGGCCCTATAAAAATAAAAACATAAAATATTTAAACAGATATTTTGTCCCTATAAACTATTAACAATAGTCTACTATAGTCATCGGGTGCTCAGACATTAGTTTTAATTACGATTAAAATAAAAGTAAAAGAGTAAAGTCATAATTGTGTACCCATATAAAATAATGAACATATTTTATTTTGTTTAATGTGCTTTAAAAAAATAATATTAAGAAAAAAACAACAATTATAATTATACAACAATATTAATTAAAAACTTCTATTTATATCTAAAAACAAAAAAATAAAAATTGAAAATAAAAAAAATAATTTTTGTGTTGTCGTCAAAATGGACTGAATAGGTTCCCCGAAAAAAGTAAGAAAAAACAGCCCTAATACTTTCTGAGTTATAGGGAACATGATTTCGTTTCGATTGAGTTTTACTCAAAATCTGCCAATTATTATTTTTTAATGCATACTGGTATCGTGAATTTAAATAGTCCGCTTTCATTCCATTATATTCTTGTACATACACTCATATTTTTTTCCGCATATTATATAATATTAAGTACCACACTTCCAGTGATGTGCAGTAAAGGTGTCTGCGGTATCCATATACGAGAATATCAAGTTTAGTTTATTAATATTTGTACCTTAGGTAAAGTGGTATTTATGAAGCTTTGATCTGCAATTGCATAACCAACCGCCATTCCCATCACCACGCTGACGCTGCTCGCGCAGCGAATGGACCTTGGAATGTTACTTTCAAGTCCTGTTATTTCTCTCATGTACTTGTAGTATAATTCTCTAATTGCAGTCGTCGTGTGTGGAATAAAAACGTCCACCACCTGAAAACAATAAATTATTTATTTAAATAAACTATTCACCAAAAAATACTGTGAAAATTAAATCACGTATTTTCCTAAATGTTTCGAAATCTTAAATCTTTTTCAAAGAAAACCAATTTTCGGCTACAATCATCTATTTAATAGAAAAATGCATAATAGCTTTACTTTCTACAGGCAATGAATTTTTGTAGTAACACTACAATATACGATTGTAATATCTTTGCAGTTAGCATAAGAAATATGGTACATAGATAGCATTTCCAATCACAGTGAGTTTTACCTGAAACCAAATATACATTTCCAAAACTAGAGGGTCCGTATCCTGTATAATTACAGCCAATGAATACAAATATGCCAAATCATAATTAGAAAACAGTATTTCATCTTGTTTAAAATTTAATTTGACACTTGTCTCGTTGAACAAACCAAGTAAATACGGAGACCATATTTCCACTGCTGGTAAATTAAACATTTGTAAACATTTGTTAGTTTCATTTTGTAATTCCGAGACAGAGACATCAATCGTTTCCGCTTCGAAATCGTCACTCTCCTCGCTCGTGGAATTCTTCAGTTCCTCGCCTATCTGAAAATAACATAGTTCTGAATGTTATTTCCAAGATGTTTAATTTGATCCAAATTTGATATATTTTAATGTTTTTTTAAATATTTGTATAATTCTTAGAAAAATTGAAATTAAACTATTTTATATGTTGATAGTCATCATTAGTAAAATAAAATATGATTGGTCCTAGATTAGAACCTTGCGGTACACCGTTAGTTGTTGAAAAAATAATAATCCATGTTTTTTAAATATGCATGATTGGTAAACAGCTTTTCGTCGATTGTGTAATTTTTTATGCAACCCATGTTCAAACATCATGAAATAATAAGAACTAAATAAATGTGTACAATTATTATCACCTAGTATAGTTTACATTTCAACTACTCACTCCATATATAGTCTTCACAAAAGTTACATATTCTTTCAAAGCTATGTCTATATTTTTATCAAATTCTTCATTGACCTCCTTAGTTTTGTTTGTACGCATTGTCTTAACAAACTCTTTTATCACACCTTGATATAATAACGTATACTCCTTTATATAGAGACTTAACTCGACTTCATCATCATTAACTTCTTCTTCGGGTGATTTTTCTGATCGTTTTCTTGGGAAGAAAATTTTCTTCTTTATTTTTGGAACCATTTTATCTGTTTCGATGTAACTGCAATCAAGAACACAATAATACATTATTTTTTGCATACCAATGAAAAAGTAAGGTTCATTTGGATTTTTTTTATATTCACGTGCGTTACTACTTTTTTGCAAAATTTTTTGAAACCATGAAAAAACACACGACGATTAAAGAAAAAGAACTACACATAATACAATTAACTAGTAAAAAGCGTACGTAAAGTTTCAATTACTCAATAATAAATCAATAACAAACCTACTTTTTGAAAAAAAAAAAATTATTATTAATAAAACATAATATAATACATACTACCAGTAGTTATTAAAAAAAACTAATTTGGGACCGTACATAAAAAGGAAACATTTTTGTGACAATACATAATATCATACATAGTTAATACATCCGAAATAGTAAGAAAACAAAATATAAAAAACTTAAAACACAGTACTTTACACTACTCGTATCTATATAAATTACATTAATAACTATCACTATCGAAAAGATTTAAGTAACATTTTGTAATTGCGAC
This sequence comes from Micrasema longulum, assembly GCF_059751315.1. Classification (NCBI taxonomy): domain Eukaryota; kingdom Metazoa; phylum Arthropoda; class Insecta; order Trichoptera; family Brachycentridae; genus Micrasema; species Micrasema longulum. The sequence goes on from NW_028278209.1 coordinate 544,736, forward strand.
ACTTTTGGATTTGCTATTCGACTTTTCGTGTTTTAGCTCATCGGACAGTTAATTAAAAAAACAGAATTTAGTTGAGGGAAACTTAGATACATGAAGATTCTCTGAGGTACGCGTATTATAGTTGTGAATATCATGACCAAATATGAAATTTGTGTGAGCAGAAAAGTTTATGATATTCAATATGTCATGCAGTGGCATCACCTTGGAAGGAAGTATTTTTGCCTGTCGGTAGATATCCTTGACATAGGAATCCTATTTCAGTCGAAGAATGTTTCTCAGAGCTCTGTTCTGAAGAGCTTTTATTTGGGAGATTTGATTTTTGCTGGTGAAACCCCATATACACGATAGATAAGCTAAGTAGAAATGTATCATAGCGTAGTTGACGGAAAACAAAACGGAATGAGGAATCAAGCCCCGAAGTCTATGCAATATGCCAGTACGACGTTTTATATTTTTTTCTCAATTGTAATATCTTACCTTGGAAATGGTTCGGCATCAGATGGCTCTCCTAGAACGAGTCTTTTGATTGTGTTATTTTTGGGATCTGGGAAAATATCGAATCCTATCAGAACATCAAGTCCAAGATTTTTTTTCACTTTAACAATTGTTCCGATCCAATCAAATTTGTAAGGCATAGTATAAGTCTCGTTAGTTATATTAAATATCGTTGGTAAAGCAGGCAGCCCAACTTTTGATAAAAAATCAATCACAGGTTTTACACTAAGACAGTCCAACGTTTCTGTGGAAGAAAACAGCATATGGGTACAAAAATACAAACAGGTTCACAAGATATCAGTACTTTTAACTCTCTCTACTTTATAATGTTTATTTGAATTCGCGGTACTTATTATTCTTCTTAATCAAATTCTTGATAGATGTGGAGATCACCAGACTTTAGGAGACTCTGGTGTCTTTTCATGTCAATACGCGTCTCCGCGGTTAGCAAACAAAGAGTTTAAACTAGTTACTTTTTAGTTTATTTCATTTGTGTTTTGTACGTTTTTGATGACATAAAAAATACGTCTTTTGGATTTTGAGTATTATTCAATTAAAATCCTTAACCTACTTCCACTATCTATCAAAACAATTAGTAACGAAAAAATGTTCAAAAAGGCTATAAAAAAATGGGTAGTGGAGCTAGGTAGAAGTAAAATGGATTGTCTCATTCGCCCAAACCAATATTGAATCCACTGCTCCATAAATGTATGGCTTATGTTATGTTTTTATTCTTTCATTGTGCGTTTTGTAATATAAATAAAATAGATGTACATTGTACGTAAATCAATTATAAATTATAAATCACTTAGTCTTCTTTGTTTATTCTCAAATGTAATTTTTTTTTTTAAAAGTATATTTTAAGTGTCCTCGGCAAGGGTAACCCCAGTGAGGTCACATTCTTTTTTATTATTAATTATTGTTTATAATGGAAAACATATGAATAAAGTAAAAATAAATATAAACGTTGATAGATGCAGAGAAGAAAGATTAAAAATAAAAATGTAGGTACTGACTTGTATCAATACACGACGCATACATGTTTTTGGCTTGATTTAAGGGAAGAGGGTCGGTCATGGATATATTTTTACTGAGGACATCCCTCACCATTCTCTCCACCCTTCTCTTCTTGTCTGTGAACCAATCATATGAAGACAAAAAATCTGGCTTGGGGTGGTCTTCCGCCCAGTTTCCACAGGTATACTGGAAAAAGATTCAACTCTTTCGGTTATTTAAAAATATTATTTTGACAGCGCGTTCGGTTTCATGATCCAGGTATCGATTATATTTTCGCTGCAAGATGTCAAAATACCGAAACTGTCATATAAAGCGTAAAAATAATTATTATTTCCCCATATTACTAGGTAGACTGATCATCATCATTCGCACCTAAAGGTGCATAGGGCACCGTATTAGGGTACCAAATGCAGCGTATCCCGATTATCTGTTAAATGCACGCGTTGAACAGTTGATACAGATTACTAGTCTAGTTATATTTTGTTTTGTATGTGTCTGCGAGTGTTTTTTTTAACCCTTTTAGACCAGGCATTTATTAAAATATACAAGGGATTGACGATTAATTTAAGCACGTACCTATCGAATTATAAAAGCGACGAGTTTATTTTTTTCTGCTTATGTTAGTCAGGATTGAATAAAAAAAAATGTTTTTTACTTTGAAAACTGGCTTTTGGCTGATTCGTTTGTTTTGGAGTAAATTTCTATCGTACTTCTAGTTGATGACCAAGTCAAATTTTACATACATTTCACTAAAATTCTACTAAGTTGAATTGAATAAATATTTATTGTTATATGTCTTATGAATTTCATCGATTTATTTAGTTTTAGAATCTATGTTTATTAATTAACGTTAAATAATTTCTTAAAAATGAGAGAGAAATTAACTTTTTTTTAAATAATTTGCTCAGGAATTAATTCAGCTCTGAAAAGGTTAAAAAACATAAAGTTTACTGCTATCTAAGCCAATGAAAAATAAGTGAAGATCGATCCATGTTATTAATCGGCAAATTAAAAATAATGAATCAACTGTAACGACAATGTTAATAATCAATCTTATAATACATTTTTATCTAGAATATGTATGTATTTAACACCAATATAAAAATGCATTAACATTGAAAATAGTCAGATGGCAGAAGGAAAAATATGACAAGGTTTTCAATAAGGTCAGGGGGGATAAGACTTTTCACGCTTAGAAAACGCTCTCTGTGTCCAGAATTTCGCTATTTAAAAAAATAAAATACCACAGATTGAAAGTATATGTATTATCTTTATATTTATAATTCCTCTGAAACTGTGATGTCACTTAACTCCTCCTAAACGGCTAAACCGATTTACGTGCGGTTTTCAGAGAAATATAGACCTTTGCACTGTGCGTGTTCGTAGATTTTAAAATCTTCAATGTAATATGTAAGAAGTAAGGAGCATAAACGTTTTATTCATCGATCTACCAGGGTTGCATTTGAGGAGAATGCATTTACAAAAAAAGGAAAGATGTTGGTTTTTTGTGTGTAAAAAAGTTTGTTTTTGAATGTTTACACACAGCATTTGTTTTTTCTGGATCTCAATCAGATTTTTTCCTTAAATTTCTTATTGTTTTTACCCATTTATTTCTTTATACTGGATTTTTGGAAATACTAAAATAATATTAAATTCAATACATTTTTAAAAAATCGTATTCCTACGTAAGTACACCTCTCTGTTGGTGAGAAGACCGGAGTTTGACGTTTGCAAAAAGAATGCTAGATTAAAAAATATATTTATTTTATGTTTTGGAATTCAACCATAAACAAGTACCTAGGTACCTACTTATCAATGAAAAGTCTTTTGTCAACGTTCGGGCAGAACAACGTCTGTCGGGTCCGCTAGTAAATCCGCTTAAATAAATCTACTTTTTACACCAAACATATAAAAAAACAAAATGTTATTAATAATAATCTAAAAATGTGCACGACTGTTCCTCTTGCCCTGTTACCCGGGGTAAAAGTATCATAACGGGTTATCTCATAATAATAATATAGATATTATCTCTTATAAGACAAATAACTACATTAACCGTCAATGAAATTTGTACCTTCAATCATTCAAATGAGCAAGAAAAAGGGTCTTGGTTCTAATTCGAGGTACGAGTGTCAAACAAACGCAATAGTAAAATCTTTGTTTTGGTTCTGGAAAAACAACGCATCTCTCTGTCTGACCGACTGAGGAAATGGGCTCTTAATTCTATGGATTTTGATAATTGAGCTTTTGTTCCTGCACCGTAGTTACCTCTTACCCCACCTGACCTTAAATATTTTCATCAATAAGAAAACATAAGCATTGCAACATGTACGAGTATTATGCACGCTACTACTCGTAATATAATATGTTTGTTACTTTATAGGTATGACTTATATTCTATTACTTTTATAAGTTTTTAATGTTATTTCTTTTATTTGGATTGCCATTTTTGAAATATAATTGTTATTTTTAATACTATATCATACGAAATTATTATTATCAAAATATATCATGTTATTTCTTGTATTTGGAATGTTTTTTTAAATTTTAAATTATTTTAATTTACTTTATATTTTGTTGTTGTTCATTATTATGGCCTAACATAGACACCGCCTAAAAAGCCATAATATATTGGTGAATAAGTGTACAAATGTAATTTGGAATAAATGAATTACATTTTTGAAAATTACTTTTTTTTTAAATATTTTTTTTTATTTATAAAAATAAATATTTGCGTTTTTATGATTTACCCAAATGTTTTATTTTGAGGGCCATTTCCAACGAGTTGTAAATAACTCGCTATTAAAAAATGGGAATCGAGTTGGGGTAGAGTGGGAATCGAACCACGGACCTTTGGTCCGTGAGTCCGAGACACTAGCCACAGGACCACAAACCGATTAAAAAAAAAAATGTGGAAGCAATTTTTTTTATAACCGCACCACCTTCTACCATTTTACCAATCAACTGAGCCAATTTTTTCTGCCGTTTTGACGCCTCTGTGAATTTAAAAGATTTACAACAACAGCAACAAACCATCACGCCGTTTCCCCGTTAGGGTTGGCAGGGAGGATAGAACCCAATATCACTATGTCTTTGCTTACAGATCTCGCTTTCTTTACATCTTCTCACGCACGCGCGCTGATTATTCCGACTTTTCACAAGTCCATTTTCAAGTATTTTATGGATTTGGTCATGCTATGTCTTTCACGGTCTTCCTCTATTTCTGCATCCATCAGCATTCGCATCGTAAATCTTTTTACACAAGTATGAATAATCGAAGCAATTTATAATAACCTGCTGACGAGTTGTATGTATAAAACTCAGCAGGACTTTAATTTCAAAATTTTATGTAAATAATTTTGAAAAATAAATTTCAAAAAAAAAATAATCAAAGAAAACCAGCAATTTTTGGTAACAAAAGTCTACAAAGTATGCAAGGGAAGCCATTTGCCGATAAAATGTGATTGTTTTTAAAAGAAATGAAAGTATGACTAAATGTGAATTCACTGTGAATGGGGTTATACTGAAACAGGTAAAGGAATTTGTGTATCTGAGAAGTATGTTTACTAGGGATGGAATGACTGAAAATTTATTGAAGGAAGGGTGAGTGCCGGGAACAGAGTGAATGGTGCACTTAAATCAACATTGGCAAATATGATAAATATTTGTCGCAAGAGACAATATTAGCAGTTGACAGATTAATTTATTTTTTTAATCCCCACTATTTATCAATGGAGTCTATTATAGTACGCGTAATAAAAAAAAAATTGACAAAAAAATTGAGTTTCTTTCAAACATTTCACGTGCATAAATAGCGATTTTGATCTAATTTAACTCTACTTTTAATGTGAGTTTGTCAATTTTTATGTAAGACAGTCAGATTTTGTCATTCTTTCATCGTGACCATATTGCAATAGCAAAAACTGTGTTTAAGCCAGACCGGTAACCTACCACGAAGTTTTATTTCTCTTAAAAGGAAACACGGTCTGACTTTTCTTTATACAATATGCTTCCCAGGACTCAGACAAAATAATGTATGAAGTTTGGTATGTATGTCAGAATGCATTGGTTTTATCTTCTGCCTACAGTAAATGGCCTGATGGTTGCAGTAGCGTATGTTGATAAAAAGTATTGAACTTTTGTTCCCGGTCAAAATATGAAAATCAATAGATATTATTAATGGCGTAGTAAATGCATTATTGATCTGGAAAGAAAGGAAATAAGCCAAACCTTCGTGACTCGGCCTCATTCGATCGTCATTCAATTCAGTGCACCTATAAAATTTATAATGTTTTTTCAGGGCTCGGGAAACACGATAAATAGATAGAGAATGCTTATTTCTAAAAATAAATATCGTCTGATGTTAAATTGCAAAAAAATTCACCAGATTCATTTTTATGAGCCAATATTTTTACAAATATACTCGTGGATTAGAATTCCCTAAATGTGTTTTATTTACTTATTTTATTTATTTATTTACATACGTAATTTTATTTTACATTATTTGAGACAATAAGTCCCAAGGAGTAAAAGTCCTGTGTTGAGATGGGACGAGCAATTATATGACACAGACACATAAGAATATCACCACAAATATGGGATTAGAAACATCAAAAATAATTATTAAAAATATTTTTAAAAACGTATATATGGCACATCAATATGGTGAACAGTAAACTCAAGCATTTGGGAAATCATCAAGGAGTTTTCTACTTTTTAATATGAATGTCAATATTTTTATTCGTACCTGATAAAAATCTTCGCAGGGATCTGCCGTTTGATCCATTGACATCAGAATATTGGATGCTGATCTTACGCATTGTTTTGTCTGACATATTCTTGGCCTCCGTTTGCCAGCGTCTGAAAAAAGTTGAATATGGTTTAAATTCTCTGGAACATAAAATATCACCGTCATCATCATTATTGTTATCATCTTCAGCGCCATCACCATCATTATCATTGGAGGACTTTTTTCAACCCCTGTCCATGGGTAGATTATCTGCGTTTCATCACACTAATCTCAATTATCATCGTTTTTTATGTTATTATTATTTAATTAAATAAACAGCAAAGGTATAATAATTGTATTTTGCTTTTTCCACCTTTTCCGATTTCATATTTTTTATCATAGTACAACAATTGAGATTTGAGTTTGAGCTAAGTGGTATAAAAAGTATACAAATACATAGATCAATACATTGTTTTCAGACATTGCCTAGTAGATAAAATAATTCAGCCAGATGAACCTCACCCAGAATAGCAGAATGGTCAATGTTACACAGTAGATACTGCAACAAATATGACAAAAGGACACTGGAATACAGTATACCTAAAATATGTAACGTGGTACCAAATTAAAAATAGTGAGTTAAATACAGAAGTGAGACGTATGTTCAAATTATGGTAAACAGAAAAAAGTATTTTTGTATTAAAGATAGTTGTAATTTATATTTATTTTATAAAACAAAAAATGTGGTATGCAACGTTTTCAAATGAAATAATTATTTATGTAGGTTAAGAATGGAACATTGAAACAATACATAAGAACCTGCTTACAAGTCGGCAAGACTTGCATTTTAAGATTATTGCGTAAATATCTTTGAAAATATATATATTTTTTTAACTATGCTGTCGATATAAAATATCCAACTATTTAAAAAATATTACGATTCTCTTATTGTGCGTATAACTATAGGGAAATATAACATATTACGAATACCGATAAAAATATATGGAATGGATTTAGAAGAATTAATTGTATTTTCAAAATCTATATGGATATTGTGGAGAAATGTTTTCATACATAAATGTAAAAAAGGAATTTTTAAAAAATCGCTGCGAGAGAGAAAACGCGACGTGTTTGGCCTTGGTTTTTTTGACGTCAAGATTCGTGATAATGCTCTTAAGAAATTTTAATGGCCAGGAACAAATAAAGATGAATCGTGACGTATTTTGCGGGAATTCAAAAAAAAAATTATGCAACTAATGATTAGCAAAAAAAAATTTTTACTTGACAATATTTCATAGACCTTTATTACTTAAAAAAAAAAAGTTATATTTCCCTATTCAGCAGGACTTTTATTTTAAGATTATTATGTTAATATTTTTGAAAATGTATGTTTTTTTTAAATGTACTGTTGATATATTGAGTAGGTAGGAAGAAATTGCCTTAAGGCGATATGCCCGCCCTTATATGTATATAAATTGTATATGTATATAAAGTGTTAAATAAATAAATTAATAAATATATAATATCCATCAATTTAAAAAATATTACGTACCTATCTTTCATTACACGTATTACTATTGTTAACGTAAGAAAAAGGCACTATGTGCCATATATTCTAAAGAATTAAGCAAATGAATTAAAAAAATTATACACAATTTTTATTCTAACCATAAACATAAGGTTACAATATTTTATACAGTTCTATAAAAAACTATCTATGTAGATACAATATACATAAACAGGGTGTTCTTTAAACCCTGTCACATCCGAAACCACGATGATCAGTATGAGCAAGAAGACATATTTGCATATTTAAAACAATATTTAGAACGCAGAATTTTTTTAAAAATGAAATATTAAAAAAACAAATGGTTGCCTACTTTTGCAGGGAAGAAGCGAGGGGGGCATGGCCATGTGTTTGATTGTGTATCAGACTCCCATCTCCCCTCTCCACTCTTCTCCCTTGCAGAAGTAAGCAACCATTTGTTTTTTTTAAATACTTTATTTTTGTAAACTTTATTCGTTCTAAAAATTTATTTTAATGTGCCAATATGTCTTCTTAGTGATACTGATCATCGTGGTTTCGCATGTGACAGGGTTTAAAGAACACCCTGTATTATAACACAATAAAACATAACGCATACTTACTGTGACTAGAAATGATGATCAATATTAAAAGTAAAACGATTATCAAAATTATTAAAATGACTATGATTATTTTCTCTTGTTGTTTTCGTCTGATCCTGAAAATAATTACAGAGTATAAATTATGATATATGAACAATGTACATTTTTACATTAAATAGTTTTTTTAAGTCATCTTATACCATTTTTACATCTCATCAATGATACCTCTTCCAAATTTGTATTCTTGTCTAATTTCATAATTTATAAGCCTATCCTATATCAATTTCTTACATATTCATTGAAATTGTATTTCAAGCGCGCTTTCTCTGCTCTCGACTCCTTTCTGCCAGTTTCATGTTTCACTTTTACATATTATTTTCTAGAATAAAACACCCTTAAGCTTCGTAAGTCTAGCTACAATTGACATATTTGTAAAAAAAAACATTGTCAATAACATTAATTCCTGGCTATTGTTATGAACAAATTATGATATTATTAAAAACTTACCTTGCTGTTCTAGAGCCAACAGCAACCAAATAGCTTTCCGCGACAGTATCGGGCCTTTTGTTAATCGCATTTACAGGTGGAGACACGCCACTAGAATCTGGCAATGAAAACAGTAATTTATTTCAAATGATAGTATTAATTTTATTTTGCCATTGGTGGTTTTGTTATATTAATTAGTGATAGATACATACATTTTATTGATTTATGACTCCATATTACTGATTTTATTAAATAAACAACTAGTTTTTCATTGTATTAAAACTACAATGAATAATGTTGTATTTCTTTCACAACTACTAAATAATAAATAAAAAAAATGTTCCAGAACCCATTATTTTTAGATTAAGTTGAGATTAGAATAGCATCGTATTTACGTTATCTTGTAATAAAATCAATAATTAAGTAAGGTTCATAAGATACAATACTTTTTTTTAATCAACGGTATTTGAGTTATTGGTTATTATTTAATCGAAAATGTTCTTTATCTGTAAAAAATATCTAAACGTGAATCTGAACATTGAAAAAATGCAACATTAAAAATTTATCCAGAAGACGGGTTTTAAAACTAACATCCTTGTACCTTATTGATACTCGTACATATATTTTTATAGACTGTGAACAAAATACATAAGTAGGTGTTACTTTGTTTTTTATCATGAAAATTTCTTAATTAATCCACCTTTGAAAAATTATGTTTGCAATAATGGATTGAATTTTCATTAGAGATGCACGGATTATCGATAACTAATTGGTATCCGGCTTATCCGGCCTAATTTTACTATCCGGCCGGATACTGGATATTCGTTCAAAATCCGGAGGATACCTACTATTTATTAAACTTTGACAATTTCATTAAATACAAGATAATAAATGTATTTATTGATATTTACTGTATTTGGGGAAAGGGAAGTAAGCCACTTTATTTTTTTTAAATATTTTTTTAAATAAAAAATGTTCGTCAGTGAACAGTATACACTCCAAGAAAATTATTTACCGGCAAATATTTTTTGCGCAAGTGGTTGATGGAATTGAGTGGTTTGTGGCTGGATGGACCGCTAGTGGTTGAAGGTCCACCTATCCTACCCATCCTGTGATCTCCCAACTTTCAATGTTTGTTATTCTCCTCGTCTCTATGGTCATGGGTAGCTACGGTTGCTATGGAAACAGTTTTCCATATCCATAGCAACCAACATCAACAATTACACATTTAATGTAGATTAAGAATTAACACAGATCAACGGTTCAGTCAAATAATACCCACCGTTTTTGTTTTATGCCCATTTAAAAAAAAAGTTTTTTTACTTTATAAATTTATTTCATAAATAAATATACATATTTAATACCGGGGAATCTCTATAAAATTAGTGAATTATAAAATTAACACGGAGCAATAAAATAATCGTTTTTAAGTATGAGACAAATTCGGTATCCGGTGGCTGGATATCCGGTATCCAGCCAAACCATTTCATCCATTTCGCCACTAATTTAAATATTATACGTGCCATTATTTATGTAACATATTTACAGTACAAAAATATAAAAGTATGTTCTATTTTTCAGAAACTTTCAGTGTGAAAATGCTCACTATCGTTCGCGTTAATATACATGTATAATGTGCTTATGTAACAAAATAATGATATTTCGCAAGTATTTACTCATTCAAGTAATATATGTATATATTAATAATAAAAAATAGATCAAGTGAAAAATAATTAATCATTTGATTGAGTATATAAAAATCCATACCATACAGGTTGTATGAGGAGAGGTGGAGATAAAATTGGGAAAGAAAGGAGAAGAAGAAAGAAAAACCTAAAATATTCAAATAGTGACAATTCTACCATGATTTAAAAATGAACAATGAAAGGGCGTCTCTGACATTAGAGGGTAGATTATTACAGATCTATGCAGCTACTGATGTGATAGACAACAGAGGTAGATTAAATTTAGCATCTTGCACCAGCGATAAGTTGATACATTTTTTTGAAAAAAAAACATGAATGTCATTACACTATATATTTGTTTACTCCAGTTCCTACCGATATTAAAAAGCCGTAAATTTATTTTTTAATTACTGGCATCTTTAAGTACATCACTATTTTTTTCTGCTTATGTAAGTATTCGAAATTTTTTTTATTAAAAAAAATATGGACAAAATAAGTATCAAATTAAATACGGTTTGTGCGTACATAATTGATAACAACGTTTCTACCTCTCTAATAGACTGAAAACTGGCGTTTAGAGGGGGAGTTCGTTTATCATTTATTTATATATTTTCATATATTTTCTACTAATATGTAGTGACTTTTTTTTTTTTTTTTTCTTTCTCTTCTTAATTCATTTTTATTTTTTGCTCCTTTTTTGTGTAAAATGCATTTCAGTCTTCATATTTTAAAATGCACTTCTGTTCTTTCCACTTTTATACTTATATGTAAAGATGATATTTTTAATATTTTTCTTCTAAAAATAATTTAAATATTTTTTGCTACTTCTGTCTAAAATACATGTCTGTCTTTATTTGTATATATGTATGTAAAACATATAAAAGCCTAAAAGGCGTTTAAATAAATAAATAAATAAATTTATATACACATATATCAAACATTTCCAGACAGAATGCATTAAATCAGTAAAACAAGTTGCGGGATAATCGCACTTAAAACTTTTTTTTTCTTTTAACGCATTATTCCTCCCACAATTTTATTTTATATTAATTTATTTTTAAACTTTAACGAAGTAATCTTTATTCTAGGCATTGCATAAAATTTGAAATCAACATCTTGCACCTTAATTTAAAAATATATGAAGACTGTTGACTTAATGCATTCTGTCAGTATATTTATGTATTATATTTATGTATTATACTTTATTTACATTTAATTTTTACTATCTAAAACAGATTCCTTAAAATTAGACATTACACCGAAAAATTAGTTTTTTAGTTTGACAGCATACTTGGTTGGATTGTTTGAAAGAATTCTAATAGTCCTTTCAAATGATATTAAGGCCAAGTTTTCAATATTATTAATTATTAATTTAATCGAATAAACATACATCATGATATAATAATACATGTTACATGAACTTTTTCGATTCATTATCAGTTTGCGACCCATTGTTCATTCAAAATTGAAGGTAAATATTTTATAAAGTATAAAAGACAAAAAAGTTAAAATACAACAATTTTCAAATAATTCTTTTAGTCAGTACAGAATTAAAAATATTTCTTTCTATCCACAGGAATTTATTCTGGTCTAAAAGGGTAAAACTTATTCTACAATTTTTATTCAATCTTACTTGTAACGGCAATTGTGTTATTTCCTGCACCATCGTTCCACGCATTCATCTTAACTTAGTGCATTATTTCTGTTATTCAGCAAATTGATTCTTGACGTAAATCAATTTGACAACACAACCTATTTCAAACATTGTTCACTTGACTCTAACACAAAATATAGTAAGGTATAACAGTAATATGACACATAGGTAAATTTTTTTGTTGATAAATTAGCAAGGCTTGTTTTGTGGTTTAAAAAGTGGTTATTATTAAGTGCGAATCTGGCAATTATAACAAATTAAAATAATTCATTTTAAAATACTATGCACGCATTAATTTCGGATTACCAACCCGGCACTCTCGTCAACAATATACAGTATATTATTCCAACAATAACTATCTCGCGTACTATATTTGTGTACATTTCTATAAAATTTGAGACAATATGTCTTCATCGTCATCTCCCCTATCCCCACTTAGTGGTGCATAGGGCAGTGCATCGGGAAGTCAAAAGCAGCGTGTTTCGACTATCTTTTACACAAAGGTAAGGTAATCAGTCTTACGCCTCCGGTGCTAGTCCAGGAATAACGAAATAATGAAGTTTCAACAACCTTTAATATTTCACGTCCACTTTGACAGGAATCGAACTCACAACCTCAAGAATGGTAGGCGAATGCGCCAACCACTTACAACGAGGTGGACTTTCATCAACTCGATTTCCTTATTCGGAATTTTTAACCGAGAGCATCCATTAAGCCGAAACACACGTTCAGGGTTCTGGTTCTCTTTCACACACAAAACTGTATTTTTAATTTATTATTTAATTATGCTGTTTAAGTTATTTATCGTGTTTCTATATTTAGAATTTCGGATTTTTTATTGATGTATTTTTAAATATTTTTTTCATCACTTACGTTGTAATTTTGCATGTAAACAATTTAACATAATATTTTTAATTGAATCGGCATTTACTTTATAACACTTCATTATAAATTATTATGAAAATAAAACTTTGTTATTAGTGTTACACAATTTTTATTCTTTTGCAAGAATACTACTATAGTTTCGGGAGAGCACTTCTTCCATCGACGGGTGATATAAAACTAATATAGTAAACACAGAATATTGTTCACAATGTCATAAAATTTAAACAAATTTAAACAAATTCTATGACATTGTGAACAATATTCTGTGTTTACTATATTAGTTTTATATCACCCGTCGATGGTAGGAGTGCTCTCCCGAAACTAAAGTAGTGTTCTTGTAAAAAAAAAAATTAAATAAAATTGTGTAACACTAATAACAAAGTTTTATTTTCATAATAATTTAATTTGACATTAACTTGGTTAATAGTCACAGATTTTAATATTTATTAGTTAAGGTTTATAACTTCTTGTTCAAAACTATTTTGTCCAACTATCTGAATAAAATCCATTACATTACACCATTGTTTTATACATAAATATAAGAAAACATATTCTGACACGGTTAAAATTAATAACAAGACTAGTGTTTTTTAAGAGCTTGCAAGTAGGAAATCATTGCCAAATTCACGCTTTGTAAAAATAATCACAAAAAAACATAAATATAACAGCCGCTCAGAATATTCCTATTGTGGTTATGTCAAAAACGATATCAAATTCTGCGTATTTTGATTAGTGTCAAAGCAAAAATTATTTGCTCTATTATTTCGTGAAATAGAAGAGCTTTTACGAAAACAAACGGAAGCTTCGGCTTGTTACAAATGACACGCCAACTGCTACGGGGGTTGGATACAGACTACGTTTGGTGACAGTTCATGTCAGTGTAGGGGTAGTTTACTGTTCAGCCTTACGTATTTCCCGATCAAGTATTTTTAAGGGATGGGTAAAATATTTTATGCTGGATCATTTAATTTTCTTTAACTATAATTGAACATATTTTTTATTGCCTGAAAATACTTTATTTTGAGCAATTACTTTTAAACAAATATCTTACTAGTATTTTCATTTAAACTTATATGTATTTTAATCGTCATAATTTCACTCTTAAATCAGCAAATGACAGATCATAAGCTCTGTAAATGCCTAGACTTTCATATCCCCCTGTCTCTTAAATAATCTCGGTCTCTTTTTCAATCTTGAAAATCTGCAAACATTTTAACAAAGCCAAAAAAAAGAAGATGTAAATATTTATTTAAAATAGAATTTATTTTAATTTATAAAACAGTTTATTACACTTTTTTTTTTGAGACAAAGGTCCCAACTCCATGGGACCTTAAGTCCAGTGTTGAGTTAAGGCGAGTAATTAGTTGACACATACATACAAGTATATCACTGCAAAAATTATATTGAATCAGAAACATAATAATAATAAATTAATACGAGAACATATATGGCTCATCAATATGGTAAACAGCAAACTCAAACAATCGGAAAACCATCAAGGAGTTTCCCACTCAAATCCCTCTCACTGAGGATAACCAGTTCTTAATTACTGTCTTTAAAACAGTTTTTGTCCTTGAGAGCCTTCTAAAATATTAAATACTCTTGGTGCGATAAAGGAGACATGTCTCTGAGCAAAAGTCTTAGGCGTTTTGGATATGACATAATTCGTGCTGTGGGAAAACCTCGTACAGACATTTTGCTGAGACCTCTCCTTATTGTTTGACCAGAAGTGCGTAAGTGCTTCTTTTAGGTACAGTTGTCTCATATCCAGCCCCCTTATGTATTGGAACAACTGTTCTAACGGGTATGTTGGAGGGCGCCGAAATAAAATTCTGTGTGATTTTTTAAAGTTTTGTGTTTATGACATTGGTGCGCGTGGGACGTAAAGTACTTTGTTTTATTTTATTTTTTTCGTACATTTCTAAGAAACTTTTCCGTACAATTAATTTAATGCTATTATTTTTATCGTGCTCAAGAAAACATTTTTTGTATCCAATTTCCCGTGGGGCTAAAGTTCCTCATTTATTACAATTTCACTCGGGGGTCGCATATTATCGAATGAAGTGTAAAAATAATTGTTACGTAAAATAAAAGTAAAATCGGTTAACTTATTTGAATAATTTTATTATTTGGATTCGTTCGGGAAATTTTGAACAACCCTGATACGCTAAAAGGTTTTGGTCACGGCATTTGGAAAGTAAAACATTCTAACGAACGGGTTATAAATATATGTATTGGAAAATATTCATGACTGCTTATTAAAATACTGCCCTCAATTTTGTGTAATTTCTTATGTAAATGATATTTTAATTAATAATAATAATAATATGTCCTAAAAACTTTGAACTAATACTAACCTTTTTATGTCGAACTCCTTTGGAATCGAACCCGGAACCTCAATCATGGTAGGCGACCGCGCCATCCACTACACAACGAGTCATGCTTATTCAGGATTTTCCCCAAAGAGTAGCCATCGAGTTCAAAGCACTTGTCCAGGATTCTGGTTTTAATTGACAAAAAATGTATTCCTTATCCGCCCAGAAATATAAAAGAGTTTTATGCTAAATTTATTTAAGGTATATATTTAAGGTAAAAATTATATTATAGTGATCGTAGAACAACGACGGATGTGGGAAAAATGCGATATGGAATTTCTTTTATATTTGATCTTAAAAAGTTTTTATGAAGGCTTTATATTCCAGGTTCCAATAAAATCTAATAAATCTAACTAAGCAAAGTATCAAAGAATATACTTTTGTACTAGTTTGTTTTGTAAGTGTCAAGAAAATTTTTTAACCCCTCACATTTTCCCTAACCATAAAATTTATAGATGTGATCGCTCACCTTCTACAAGTACTAAATCAAGAGGTGGGGGAGTATTGCTGGCGATTAATAAGAAATATTCATCAAAACACCTTAAAAATAATAATCTCATCTCAGAACAAATATTCGTTCAAGTGAGCACAGCTTTTGAAAAATTCATAATTGGATGTGTCTATTTTCCACCACTTACAGATTCAGAAAATTATCAGAGGCATTGTGAAGACATCGAGTTTTTGTGTTCAAAATACCCTAACAACAAACTAATTATATTTGGTGACTACAACCTTCCCAACTTGTCGTGGGGAAATAGTGAGAGTGGCTATATTCATAGTGAAAGTGAGAACGATCGGGCGCGACCAATACTGGACATGATTAACTTTTTAAATTTTTATCAACATAATTTTATTTATAACGTGAAAAATAAGTTGCTAGATTTAGTTTTGTCAAATTATGCTAACCTTAATGTTGAAAAGAGCGTTGATCCGATCTTGCCAATTGATGATTACCACCCTCCTCTTGAATTAACATTATATTTACACGAAACCTGTTCAAAACACACTGATATTTCTTTAAATTACAAAAAGGCTGATTTTGATTCAATTATTAATCAACTTTCTAAAACTGACTGGACTTTTTTAAATAATGATAATACAGAAATATCTATTTGCCATATGTATGACATAATTTTTAATTCTATAGATAACTTTGTCCCCAAGTATCAACTTAAAATAAACTATCCAAAGTGGTTTACCGCTGAACTTAAAATTTTACTAAATTCAAAAAAAGTACTACACAAAAAATTTAAGCAAAGTCGGAGTATTCATGATTATCAGGAATTTTCCAAAACAAGAAACGAATGTAAAACGCTTTCCAAGATATGCTTTAAATCGTATGTAAAGAGTATGGAAAATTCGGCGTTAAACTCAAACAATCTTTGGAACTACATAAAAAAATTAAACAATTCTCATTTCGAATATCCAAGTGCTATGCATCTAGATGGAAAATTAGTGAATGGCACTGAAAATATTGTAAACCTTTTTGCAAATTTCTTTAAGGAAGTGTATGATGAACCTATTCCAGATGATAAGATTCCAACTTTTACTTTTGATAAAACAATTACGCTTTCAAACTGTAAAATTAATATGTTGTCTTGTAAGAAGAGACTACTCTCTTTAGATGAAAATAAATCAGCAGGTCCTGATAATGTTCCGCCTATTTTTCTCAAAAAATGTGCCTCAGTTATAGCTGAACCTCTCACCACGTTTTTCAATAAACTATTGTCAATGGGATGTTTTCCCTCCAAATGGAAATCTAGCTATATAACTCCAATTTTTAAAAAGGGGGACGACTCAGATATTAAAAACTACCGTCCTATATGCATCCAATCAGTCATACCCAAACTTTTTGAGTCACTCATACTTGACCAAATTCAACATGATGTCTCAAATATAATAGACACTAAACAACACGGTTTTATAAAGGCGCGGTCAACTGCCACAAACCTAATTATTTACCATAATTACATATCGGAAGCCTTTAATGATAAAAATCAAGTTGATAGTATATACACCGATTTTACTAAGGCGTTTGACAAAGTCTCTCACAAAATATTACTAAGTAAGCTGTATGGTTTGGGTTTTCGTGGAACTATCCTTGATTGGTTTCGAGCTTATCTATCTGACAGGTATCTATATGTAAAAATCAAAAATGTAAAATCAGACTGTTTTTCTGCCTCTAGTGGTCTTCCACAAGGCAGTCACCTAGGGCCTGTTCTTTTTCTAATGTTCGTAAATGACATTACATCCTGTTTCCATGATGTCGAAGTTTTGCTTTTTGCGGACGATATTAAAATATTTAAAAAAATATCGGACATTAATCATTGTGAAACTCTGCAATCAAATATTAATAATTTGTATAATTGGTGTAAAAAAAATAATTTATTTCTTAATATTCAAAAATGCAAAATTATGACATTCTGCCGCAACAGAAATCCCATCGTTTTCACGTATAAAATAAATTCTTCACCTTTAGAAAAAGTTACAGAGATGACAGACTTAGGTATTCTTTTTGACGAAAAACTGAGTTTTATTAAACATATACAAAACATTACAAATAAGAGCATGAGAACCTTGGGATTTTTGCTGCGAACGATACGGGATTTTGAGTCTATAAACATAATGAAAACATTGTATATTGCCCTAGTGCGAAGTCAACTCGAGTATAACTCAGTTATATGGTCACCGCATTACAGGGTTCATGTTAAGGACATCGAAAGAGTTCAGCATAAATTTTTGCGTTTTATCAATTTTAAATTAAGTATACCGATTGAATACATAAATTACTCATACTTAAATGATTATTTAAACATCCAAACATTAGAAAACAGACGAAAATTAAATGACTTGCTTTTTTTGTTTAAAATAATAATGTCGATGTTCGATTGTTGTGAACTTATCAATTTGATTAATGTGCGAGTGCCTGGTCGAGTTACCCGATGTAATACTTTGTTCTACTGCGGTCCATCATCGACCAATTACAGCGCGAATTCGCCAGTAATGCGGATGCATGTACTCGCGAACCAATATGCTAACAACATCGATGTCTTTAGCGTGAGTCTTGTAAATTTTAAATATCAATGTATATGTTCCTTATCAAATAGAACTTAATATTCTGTTCATATTGTATTTTATAACATTATGTACCTAGCTGCTTTAAACCTTTAATTGTATTTCTTTAGCTTATTAAAAAAAATAGAAATATATATATATTTCTTTAATTTTTTTAAAACCAACTTAACTTTAAAACACAGTTCTATATTTTATTACAGTATATTATATATTTTTTTTTTTGAATTTATGTTGTTAATACACTCATCTTTTTATTTTTATACCAACTATACTTCTTAACACTGTTCCTTTATTTTGTTCCTTTATTTTATTTCTTTATATTGTGTTTTTTTTTTTAAATCTATGCTGTTTATATACTCATCTTCTTTTTTATACCAACTTTACTTCTTAACACCGTTCTATCTTTTGTTGCTTTATATTGTATTTTTTAAATTTAATGTTGTTTATATACTTATATTTTGTAAAATTTTCATGTATGTAAAAGCCTTATGGGCGTGAAAAAATAATAAAATAAAAATAAAAAAAACATGTAAAGTTGAAGAAAATCACATGCGTCGTTGTTCTACAATCATGAAGACCGACGATTATAGCGCATACGTCAAAACCCACAAAAAATACAAAAATGACTATTCAGACCCATATACAAATTCTTCGTGTGCTGGCAAAACGTTGTAGCGCACAAAAAATATTCGATCTAAAAGGCATTTGTCAAAGAATTAGTGCTCCAAAAATTAAGTCACAATATGTATAATCCCATTTAAAACAGTGTGTCAACTTCGGTAAATACTTATTTTTCTTTAATTATTAAAATAATGCAAACCAATGATAACTACCAGTGGCGTCTTTGATACCAAATTTCTAGTGAAGTTCAGATTAAGAGATAATATATAGTGTGAGTTAACAATACTCCAATCCTACCATATACTTCTATCCATACCAACCGAAAAATAATATTTTGGCAATTTGTTAAGCGCCTCTAACGTGAAAAATCCCTTTTAGGGCACTGGTATTCACAAACAAACAAACAACAAACAAATCATCACGCCGTTTCCCCGTAGGGGTAGGCAGAGAGGAAAGAACGCCATATCACTCTATGTTGCCGACGTAAAAGTACATGCACCAACTTGGCGGCCCTTCCTGGGGTTTTAATGTAGCATAGGAGGCTTCAGTATGTGTAAGCGATCTACCACCTCCTCAATAAAGACTAGTATTTGTCACTTTCGGGGGTGGTGATCGCCATACTGAAGCCCACATATAGATTAGAATTCATGAAAATATTTGTATGCCCATAATGTGTTTTTATGTTGTTCTGTATAAGTGTTGATCGCCGCGCGGTCGGCGGGGAACTGCGGCCGGTAGCGGGAGGGTGGGGACCTTATACGTGGCGCGAGAGAGACCGATAGAGCCGGCAAATGTGCTCGCTATCTCTCTCGCCGCGTGATTGGTCAACCTAGCACCGCCCGCTATTGGCCTAGCCCACCGCCGCACGGCAAAATGTTGTATATATAGCCCCGCCGGGGAAAAATAAAGTCAGTCATCTCACCACACTACTAAGGCTTTCTACTCTCCACTTCACCTCCCTACCTCGCTTCAAACCGGACCTCATCGCCACCTGGATTCGAACACCGCTACCCCCCTGGACTTGGAACTCGGATACTCTTTGGATTGGATTTTGGACCCCGGATAATTTGGACCCTTGGATACTTCCCCGGAACACACCCCGCCGTTCCCACCGACGGAGAGATACCGGCCTTACAACCCGGTTGCCTGACTCAGGATTGCGGCCGCCAGCGCTACTCGCTAGCGACCCCGCAAGGGATCTCTAGGCGACGATACCTCCCCCGGAGCTTATCGTTCGTCGGCCGAGGCCCGCCTACGCCCGGCCACTCTGCGTTTGACACCAGCACCTATAGAAATACAGTTCTTGTGACGGGCGCGATTGCTACGGACGAAGCAGTGATCCGCCGCGTCTGTTACAAGTTGGTCCTTCGAGAAGAACCGGATATTCATCGCAGAGCGCCTAGAGATGACTTCGAGAACCCCTTCACTCCGCTCGGGTCGAGGAGGCACGGAACCGAGAGAAGACCCTGCTACAGATCAGGACTCAGCCGAGTCGGACACATCCGAAGATACAGTCCAGCGGCTGAGGACGCAGGTTCGAACGCTCCGTGCTTCACTACACGATCAAGACCGACGCGTGCCCTTGGAGACGAATCCCGAGCCCGCGCCGCGTACTACGGATATGGACGGCATCATGACGGTGCTGTCAAAAATGGCGATTCTACTAGAGGCTTCGCAAGGAAGAAGCCCGACTTCAGCCCCAGAGGACGTTAGCAGAGTCGGCGCCATGATAGCGCGCCAATCTACTGCCAAGGACCTACCCGCCTTCGCCGGAGAGCCGCAGGAATGGGCTACTTTCAAATCGCAGTACACTCAGTCGACGGAGATGTGCTGCCTTTCGGATCCAGAAAACCTCCTGCGTCTACAGCGTGCGTTAAAAGGACGGGCAAGAGAATCTGTGTCGTCATTACTAGTGGATCCAAGCCAAGTGAGGGTGATAATGAAGACGTTGGAGCTACACTACGGCCAGCCGGACATTGTAGCGTCTTCCTTGTTGGAAAAAGTGAGAAGGCTCCGCTGCATACAGAACGACGGATCTACGCAAGCATTAGTAGATCTGTCTAGCGCAGTTCGGAACGCGATAGCGACCTTAGAAGGCTTCGGTGGCGATTACATGTCTACGCCACAACTACTAAGCGAACTAGTGAGCAAGTTACCGCTGTGCATGAAGTCTCTCTGGTGGTACAGCAGAAGAGGAAACCGGGTGAGGCCCTCCGCGAAGGATTTCGCGCTCTTCTTGGAAGATTTAACGGAATCTTCGATGATAGGCGGCGGAATAGAGCCGCAAGTGTACAGCGGAAAACAACGCGAGAAGCCACAGAAGCGAGAACAAGTGCATACAGTGATTTCAACAGAGGGAAACGGGAAAAGTGTAGCGTCATGTGTTTTGTGCGGACGAGGACATTTACTACAAACGTGCCAGGAATACATAGAGTGTAGTATTTCGGAAAGATGGGACATAGTGAAGCGAAAGAATTTGTGTTTTTCGTGTTTATCGAACACTCATCGGGCGATAAAGTGTAGAAATGTAAAAAAGTGCGGCCTCGATGGATGTCGCCGAACACATCACAAGACATTACACGACAGAAATAGTGCCGATATCAGTGAAGCTCGGTCTAGCGCCGATATACGAGCGCCAGATAATAATGCCCGCCGCAACACGCCTGCAGCGGCGGGCGCCGGGGGAAACAGACCGACCGCGAACGAAACCCGCGCCGCGAGTTCAAATGAAAGAAACTACGATTACGGCCACAGTTCGCGGACGAATAATATAGTGACGAGCACCTACGCTCGGGAGGAACCGGTCCTCCTAAAAGTGATTCCCGTCATGTTAAGTGGTCCGCGAGGACGAGTGAACGCGTACGCGTTACTAGATGAGGGATCAACCGTGACATTGATTGACGCAAAAATAGCAAACGACATCGGCGCGCCGGGAGAGACTCGAGGATTAAAAATCCACGGTGCCGGCGGAATGTGCGTAACAGATAGTGCATCAAGAAAAGTCACAATTAAAGTGCGCGGAGTTACGGAAGATTTATTCACTCTCCGCGCAAACACAATACAGAAGCTGAGTCTGCCGCTACAGCCCGTGATTGAAGGGGAAGGCAGGATGCGACAAGTGTGCCCGCAGTTACTCATCGGCCAAGATAACGCCTCTCTCATAGTGACGAGAGAGGCACGGAGATGCGGGGAATACATCGCCTCAGTGACAGCCTTAGGAAAGGTG
This sequence comes from Micrasema longulum, assembly GCF_059751315.1. Lineage (NCBI taxonomy): Eukaryota > Metazoa > Arthropoda > Insecta > Trichoptera > Brachycentridae > Micrasema > Micrasema longulum. The sequence continues at coordinate 567,111 of NW_028278209.1, forward strand.
ATACACGGTGGGCGGACACGCCAGACTAACGCCAGCATACTAATGGCGCTTAGTACAGAACAGAGACTAGAAAATCTAGTTAAACAAAATTACGCCGTCGACGCGTTAGGTATAAGTTCGACAGCCAAGATATCGCGTCAGGAGGCGCGAGCCACAGAAACCATGAGAGCCACGACACGTTTCCTACCGCAAGGACAGTACGAGACAGGGCTACTGTGGAAAGACAATCGAATATGTTTACCGGATAATCGCCGTACAGCGCTGAATCGATTTTTAAGCATAGAGAAAAAGTTCAGTAAAAACAGTGAATTCGCCGCGGCTTACAAGTTAAAGATTAAAGAATATCTAGACAAGGGGTATGCCCGGGAACTGACGCTGGCTGAAAGACAAGACACTGCGAGTGGGCTTTGGTTTTTGCCGCATTTCGCAGTGACGAACGTGAATAAACCGGATAAAATACGGATAGTATTTGACGCCGCCAGCCGCTGCAACGGGAAGTCATTGAACGACATGTTGGCCAACGGCCCGGACCTTCTCTCATCGCTTATGGGAAATATAATGCGATTTCGCGAGGGAAAGATCGCGCTGGCAGCAGATATAAGGGAGATGTTTCTCCAAATTAAAATAAGAAAAGAAGACCAGAGGGCGCAGCTGTTCCTCTGGCGCGATAGTCCCGAAGAAGAAATTCGGGAAATGATTATGACGTCGATGACGTTCGGCGCGGCGTGTTCACCGAGCAGCGCACAGTACGTGAGAAATCAAGTCGCAGAAGATCACGGGCAAGAGATGGCCGCCGCCAGGGATGCTGTGCGAAATAAATTCTACATGGACGACTATATGGATGCCGTAGACAGTGCAACAGAGGCGATACAACTGCGCCACGATGTCAGCGAACTACTACGGCGGGGCGGATTCATCCTCGCGAATTGGGCGAGTAATGATCCCTCCGTAATGGAAGCGATTCCTTCAAGTCTGAGAGGGAAAAGCGCACGCGAAATAATTAGCGGAACCTCCGTGACAGAGAGGGTCCTCGGCATCAAATGGGACCCGGTGACAGACGAGTTTCAATTTAAATTTAAAGTGTCACGGGAGGTTCCAACAGAGAGGCCTACAAAACGGCAGATGCTAAGTGAAGTTATGAGCATTTTCGATCCACTCGGTTTCGTAGGGTGTTTGACAATACGCCCGCGAATACTGCTACAAGATGTGTGGCGCTCCCACATAGAGTGGGACGAACAAGTGAATGAAGAACACGCAGAGAAATGGCGCACTTGGGTGGACATATTACGCAATACCGAGTGCGCTATACCGCGGCGCGTATCGAGCGCCAATGGCCAGCCAGTAGAGCTGCACGTATTTTCCGATGCCTCGGAGCAAGCGAGCTGCGCCGTAGCCTACATCGTGGAGGAGAACGCCGCCGGAAGGAATGCGACGTTCATGGCTAGCAAGTGCCGAGTTAGCCCGCTACGAGCGCTATCAATTCCACGCCTGGAATTACAAGCCGCGCTCATGGCCGCACGACTGGCGGCCACAATCAAGAAAGAATGCGGAAGTAATATACGCGATACCTACTACTGGACAGATTCTACTACGGTGCTGTGCTGGGTCCAGAGTGATTCGCGCATCTTCACGCCATTTGTAGCCCACCGCCTAGGGGAAATAGATGAGCTAACGAACGCTCAAGAGTGGCGGTGGGTACCAGGAAAGAAGAACCCCGCTGATCTCGGGACGCGGGACGGCGAGATACCAGACATCTCCCCGGCCGGCATGTGGTTCAGTGGGCCGAGTTTCATAAAGAAAAATAAAAGTCAATGGCCGCCGCTCAAGGTAATAACGGCGACCCCGGATACAAGCAGTGAAATAAAGTGTGCGAACAGTGCCATCGTGATGACAGCCCTCCCGGACGAAAGAAGATTTTCCTCCTGGCGGAGACTGATCAGGACTACAGCGTGGGTGTTGCGCTTCATAAACCGCTGCAGGAAAAAGAATACAGGAAGCGCGACACTCATCGCCCCGGAACTCAAGGCATCAGAGAGGGCGTGGATACTCATAAGCCAGACAGACAGTTACCACGCCGAGATAGCCGCAATTAGACGGGGGGAGTGCCTCCCGCGGAACAGCCGCCTGCTGGGCCTCACTCCCTACCTCGATAAAGATAGCGTCCTCAGAATGGGGACGCGAATTATGGAAGCCCCCGCGGTGAGCGAGCAACTAAAGGCGCCCGTCATACTGGACGGAGCGCACGCCTATACGCGTCTATTGATAAGGCATTATCACGAGTCGCGGCAACACGCAAGTACAGAGCGGACACTCAGCGAACTCAGACAACAGTTCTTTATAACACGATTACGGACAAATATAAGGAAAATTATATACGAGTGCCGCTACTGTCGAATACAGAAGGCCCGCCCGCAGCCTCCGCTCATGGGACAGCTGCCTGCCGGCCGACTCGATCATCACGTAAGGCCTTTTACCCACTGTGGGGTGGACATGTTCGGGCCCGTATACGTAACTATCGGAAGACGCCGGGAGAAACGATACGGGGCCCTGTTTACGTGCATGGTTACGAGGGCCGTGCATATTGAAATTACACCGTCGTTGAGTACTGACTCGACGGTGCAGGCCCTCAGAAGGATGGCGGCCCGCAGAGGACATCCGACAACGCTCTACTCGGACAACGGGACGAACTTCAGAGGCGCAGACAAAGAGATGGCGGCCGCCATGAAGGAACTAGCCCACGATCCCGAACTACAGAACGAGGCGACAAGGAGAGGGATCAAATGGGTGTTCAACCCGCCATCGGCGCCACACATGGGGGGAGCCTGGGAACGGCTCGTCCGGTCGATAAAGGGGGCGCTTATGGTGATTCTAAAGGAACAAGCCCCCCGAGAGGAAACGCTAATGACAGCGATAGCGGAGGCCGAGTACACAGTAAACACTCGGCCCCTAACCCACGTCTCGCTTGATAGCCGAGACGACGCTCCGCTGACTCCGATGCACTTTCTCATCGGGTCGAGCGGGGCCCAGCCGCATCTGGCCGATTACAGAGACGCGCCGCCCGAACTGTGCCTCAGAAAACAATGGCGGGTGGCGCAGAAACTAGCCGACGCATTTTGGAAAAGATGGATGAGGGAATATCTCCCGACGTTGGCACAGCGACGGAAGTGGCAACAGGCCGCCACACCGATCATGGTCGATGACCTGGTCATAATAACGGACGCCGCCCTCCCGCGGAATGAATGGCCGCGGGGACGCGTCATAGCAGTCACACCAGGGAAGGATGGACAAGTCAGGAGCGCCCGGGTCCAGACAGCCACCGGAACCTACACACGACCCGCCGTCAAGCTCGCCGTGTTGCAAATCAAGGACGACGTCGGCGCAGAGATGCCTCCTCGGCAGGGGGGAGTGTTGCCGACGTAAAAGTACATGCACCAACTTGGCGGCCCTTCCTGGGGTTTTAATGTAGCATAGGAGGCTTCAGTATGTGTAAGCGATCTACCACCTCCTCAATAAAGACTAGTATTTGTCACTTTCGGGGGTGGTGATCGCCATACTGAAGCCCACATATAGATTAGAATTCATGAAAATATTTGTATGCCCATAATGTGTTTTTATGTTGTTCTGTATAAGTGTTGATCGCCGCGCGGTCGGCGGGGAACTGCGGCCGGTAGCGGGAGGGTGGGGACCTTATACGTGGCGCGAGAGAGACCGATAGAGCCGGCAAATGTGCTCGCTATCTCTCTCGCCGCGTGATTGGTCAACCTAGCACCGCCCGCTATTGGCCTAGCCCACCGCCGCACGGCAAAATGTTGTATATATAGCCCCGCCGGGGAAAAATAAAGTCAGTCATCTCACCACACTACTAAGGCTTTCTACTCTCCACTTCACCTCCCTACCTCGCTTCAAACCGGACCTCATCGCCACCTGGATTCGAACACCGCTACCCCCCTGGACTTGGAACTCGGATACTCTTTGGATTGGATTTTGGACCCCGGATAATTTGGACCCTTGGATACTTCCCCGGAACACACCCCGCCGTTCCCACCGACGGAGAGATACCGGCCTTACAACCCGGTTGCCTGACTCAGGATTGCGGCCGCCAGCGCTACTCGCTAGCGACCCCGCAAGGGATCTCTAGGCGACGATACCTCCCCCGGAGCTTATCGTTCGTCGGCCGAGGCCCGCCTACGCCCGGCCACTCTGCGTTTGACACCAGCACCTATAGAAATACAGTTCTTGTGACGGGCGCGATTGCTACGGACGAAGCAGTGATCCGCCGCGTCTGTTACACTCTATCTTGGCATACGGACCTCGCTTTCTCTTCATTCATACATCTTCTCATGCACGCACGCCGATTATTTCTACTTTTGACATGGCCATCTTCAAGTATATGATGGACTTGCTCGTGCCATGTCTTCCTCGGCCTTCCTCGTTTTATGCATCCATCAACATTCGCATCGTAGATTCTTTTAGCCTTTCTTTCGTTGTTCATTCGCGCTACATGTCCAAACCAACGCAGCACCCCTTTCTTGATTCTGTCGATAATGCATATCTCAGTCTTACACTGTTCACGGATCTCGACATTTGTGCACCTATCATACATCGTTTTGCCACATATTCGCCTGAGGGATCGCATTTCGACAGCATTTAACCTACTTTCATCATCATTTTTCCAATTCCATACTTCGCTCCCATACATTAGAGTTGGCACTAGAACTCCGCTGTGAACTGCTAGTTTAGCCTCCTGCGATAAACATTTGTTTGCCAAAGTAGATTTCAGTGCACCGTTCACCCTGTTCCCGGCACTCACCCTCCATTCAATATCTTTTTCGGTCTTTCCATCCCTAGTAAACATACTTCCCAGATACACAAATTCTTCTACCTGGTTCAGAATATCTCCGTTCACACTAATCTCACATTTAGTTATATTTTCATCCTTCTCAAAAACCATCACTTTCGATATACCATCATTCATAAGAAAATCGCTTTTATAAGTAATTACATGTCATATTAATGACAAAAATATAAAATTTTAATAAAATAAACGTGAAATGTCTGTCTTCCTATTCCTTTTTATATTTTAGGGAGTAAAATTTCTTTATCACAAGTGATTCCATTTTTACTTTAACTTTTGACAGCTCACTTAAAAGTCGCTAGAAAAGTCGCTAGAATTTATTTGTCGCTGAAAAAAGTCGTTTTCAATGTCAAAATGTCGCTTAATCTGGCGACAAAGTCGCTAAATTGGCAGCACTGGTGGACGGTTGACCCGCGACCCACGCTCTTCTGCTTCCACAAGATTATTGAGGCAAATAAATCTTTGTATTCAGTTCAAATTTCTTGTTTGGATGTGTGATAAACAAAACTCACTTACCTCTGACAAATATGACGTCATTGAGTAATACGTATACATAAACTAGAAGCTCTCAAAAACATCGCTTCAGTTGGCTTCATATTTACGTGTGTCATCCCGCGTATTCAAAAATTAACCTTATGCAATAGCAGTAAAGATGTATTTAGCATGTTTCAAAAACTGTAATTACGTATTTCGTGTTATTTTATCTTATGTTCGTTATTTTCAAGCAAAATTCAACCGTATCGTTAATTGAAATAATGATGTTTTTACTAACGATGTTTTTAATTGATATAGTGCGAGTTTAAATACATATTAGGTACTTGGGAATAGCAATGATTTATTAGTGAGGCTCTACCTTTTTTTACAGGGTCCTCCGCCTCTGATAACTACCGTACATTCTCGGAGACTCCACCGCTATGCACGTGCAAACCATGAGCCCACTGCGTGATGTCGCATGATTGGCCCATTCCACACCACGGCAAAAATCTACACGGCATGATAAAATACAATACAGTGGATCGGTATTTATTGTTTTACAATTATTTGATTATTTAATGCCTGACAAACGCAATAACCCGTACACTATGAGACCGACTAATCTCCAGTACTACAGTAGAGAGTACTCGCTAAATTTAAATAGTGATTTTGATAAAATTATCATTAAAATCTCGTTTGTTAAGTTTTACTACATTATTTAAGTCGGGTTGTGGTCCCGTGGCTAGTGTTGCGGATTCACGGATCAGTGGTTCGAGGTTCGAACCCTATTCAACCCAAACTTGATTTCCATTTTCTGATAGTGAGTTATTTACAACTCGTTAAAAATGGTCACCAAAATTGAAATATTTGACTCAATTATAAGAACGCTAATATATATATTTTTTAAATAATGTATTCACCGATGCATTTACTCATTAACTGTGAAATTTAATTTAAAAAAAAAAAACGAAAAATATAAATATTATCAAATTTATATAGGTACTAACGAATCTAATTAATTTCAATCCACTATAATTTTACCGTGCTGTTTAGATGTTTTATTTTTTTATCAAAAACATACAAAAATTAAAAAACAAATTATCAAGTCCTACTGAGCTGCATATAATATGATATATGTGAAATTGGCCATTCTCCGTCGGGTGTCACGCGGCTGGTTTGTTTATTTGTAAATTCTTGTAATAATGAACAGACTTTAGAATGAAATCAGGATCATTTACTCATTAAGATAAGAGAGAAAACGTTTTAACCTTAGAGTAATAAAACGCCAATAGAGTCGCCCGTACGGACAAAAACCATTCTATGATTATCAACCACAAAGTTGGCTACAGTTTACAGCAGTAAAAACGGTCCGTAGGTACTCATGTCGAGAATTGCAAGCCCAAACCGAATCCGTCCGTTACACGTTTACTGTTAAACTAAAAACCGAACCAAAATTTTGACACTTTTGTTCTAGAGCTAAAGGGCTTATCTTTAAGCGTGAGCTAATTATTACTCTGAGCCTCACCTCTAAAATTAGATGAATATGGGTTGCCATATATTGCTCTATAAACGTCGATATACAAAATTTGTTCAGCGTCCAAAAAAAATATTTTTATTTTAATTGCGTTTGCCGTTTTTTTTTTAATATTTTATTATAACTTTTCATAATGCACCGACCCTTTTTAGAATCATCCTTCTTACAGCGGTTTAAATGGACCAACTTATGAAGGAAAATAAATAGCTGAAGTTAAAGGGGATATTACAAATGTATTGAATTTTTTAGGCAGGTGAGATATAGTTTTGCCATTTTTATACTTGTATAATCAACGCAGGAAAATCGAGTAGAATAATAGGTTAAATAAATGCTAAACGCTTTCTTGCATGCGGAGATGCGGTTGACTGGCACAATGACGTCACGGCACCACGTGACTGAAGTATTGTAGATTTTATACAAATAGGCATAAATATGCACACATTATGAATAGTTAACCCGGTAGAAATTCCAGGTTTGATTCTTGGCATGGTCGATACCTAATATTTATTAAGAGGGTGTTTTTTCATTATATTTTTTAGTACATCTAAAACCTGAAGCGCAAAACTGATATTGCTCTTGTTAAAAACATGACATTATTATGTTTGATAAATCATCAGCATCATCACACCCCTTTTTGAAACCAGCGGTGGTAACTAAATTTACTAATTTATTTAGGAACGTGTTTTTCCAAAAATCGACATTCGCTTGAAGCGTAATTTTTCAGGAGGGTTTTTGTGATTCGCGTCAAATCGCGAGAACAATCTTTGTTTTAAAAACTATATTTTACAGCTAAAGGTAATCTAATATGCAGTTTATATATATAGCTTACAGTTTCTTTTTATATTTCATTAACGTCCAATATAAATTGTTGAGATGAAAGATAAAATATCGTGTTTTTAAAAAACGATCGTCATTTGCAATTTGTTCGTTCGGAAGAATGTCAATATCGACATGAGCCCTCCATATTATTTCCCAAACTCACAGCGAAAGGGGGAAAGAAAGCAATAGAGTTAGATCAAATTAAAATTACGTCTCATGAAATTGATATTCATAAATAAAGTTACTTGATTTTCGACAAAAAAAAGTGTTTTAGTGTGACTGAAACTGATTAAAAAACTCTCCGTCTTTAAAACGGTTTTTTAGTATACGGAAGAAGTGCGTTTATTGTTGAAACATCTATCAAATAACTTTAAAATATTAATCTTTAATCAATAGTTGAAATTTCAAGCAAACACCTTATTTTCAACTCGTCAGCTGTTGTCAAGCAAGAAGCGTTGACCTTTATAAAATAGATAATAATCGTCGTCTATGCCTATTTGACACCAACACTTCAATAGTTATTATCCTAGGTAATAAAATATTCACGAGTGGTCAATGTGTATATTGCCTACAACGTGATACGTATAAAACATACATGTATGCATACTGTGGTCAGACCGTAAATGACCTATAAAGGTGTCAGTGAATTGATTTTCTGTTAACGATTGACCACAAATTGAAGGGGAAAATTAATAACGTCCAATGAAAACGTTCAAAAGGATTCATAACTATTTTTTTCTCGGTACGTCGATACATATTTTACGCCCCAGGGTGCTAACGAAGATTGATAATCGTCATCATCATACACCTATTCGAATCCGATGGTGCATAGGACATTACATTGGAACTCATAGGACATAGGACATTACAACGTATCTTAATCATATTGTCGCCGTTCAGGCAGAAGTCATTCACCCTAAAAATTACAGCTTTGAGTCAAATATGCCATTCGAACACTAAAGTATATGTGAACGCATTTGAAGTGTAAAATTATATTCTTTAATAAGCAAACGTCACCAAAATAACTTGTTACAAAAACCTTTCGTAAATTCGAATTATTTGTTTTTTTTTACTATTTGATTTTATATTATTAAATATTAAAAACTTAAGTTTATACATTTGTTTATGTTTATAAAATGTTCATTCAAATAAAAATATATTTTAAACCATAATTGTAATAATTATTTCTAATATTTATTTCCTTTCACTAACTCTTATAGCTTCCATTGTCCAGATTATAAACCAGCAAAAGTCACTAAACCAAAATTTAGCCACCTTGTCTCATTAAAAACCTTCCAGATATTTTTTAATATATCAGAAGAAAAAAGTTACCAATGAAATTTATCTAAAATACATAAATGAATTGCGTTATGTACATAAAACTTCCAAAGCTTAAAAATCTTTTTTTTTTTCCTTAATCTCCAAACTTTCAAACTCCAATTTCCCAAAATGATGTTCTTTCGGTTATTGACTTTTGCCTGAACGTCGATGATATGTTTTATAAAGATAAGGTGATCAGTCTTACGCCTCAGACATTTAAGGGATAGTAATAATTAATTTTGAGAAATAGAAATAGATTTCATGACGAGTTTTTTTTCCACGCATTGGCTGCTCTCCGTTGAAAATTCTGAAAGTGTAAAATGGCAGTGTTCATTAATTAGGTTATAAATTAAAATAAAATACTTGGCAGAACACTTCGACTGATTTTGTGTACTGAGTATTTGATTATTAAGCTCATGTGAAATTTCTTAGAACAAATAATATTTTTCAATGAAAAAAAAACAACTCTAATATGTTTTTAAAGCGTGAATTTTGGCTGTATAATTAATTAATTATCGTCGTCTTCTATATTTAGATATTATCCAATTAATTTTATTAAGTCCTCATTTCGTCAATTATTCGTCGAGGTTTAATCTTTTTGGACGCTCTATAAATTTTTCATTTGACCAATCAGCTAGCATTCAGTGGAAAGCTGTCAAACTGTTGACGAAATGTAAACATATTAAGGAAAATGGAAACGTTGTTAGGTGAACTGAAAATGGAATTCGGAGAGACATTTGTAATCCATTTGATTTTTTTCAGAAAATCAATACACTAGTAGTTCAAACTATTTTTTATTCTTTAGATTTTATTGAAGTGCTGTTATACTCACGGACGATCGTTTGATTACGTTTGCTTTGGGTATGTACATAATATTTATAACCAAAAATCACACAAACCGTTCCTTCTATTAATAAGATGTTTCAAACAAATCAAGATCCGTGCAGTATGCATAGTCGAGAGTTGCGACAAGCATTATCGACAAAATGAAGTGGTAATGCGTTGGTTTGCACATAAAGAGCAAATGTGCAGCAAAATAATCACTAAATACATTTATACAATTCAATTAATTTAATAATACATACATTACAAACTAAAATTTAATACGTATATATTATAAAAAGACAAAAAATACAGAAAGAGACTCTTGTCAAAATAGTAGGAGAATCCTGCTCCGGAAAACCCCTTCGGATACATGAAACACATCAACATCCAGAGCGATGTTGTTCAGCATAGCGGATGCCCTTCCAATGGGCATAACCATCGGAAGGTTGATCCTGTATTTTGGAATATGAAACAATCTATGCTGACGCTGTCTTAGGTAATTATCAGGAACATACCAACCAATGCTCATCATAATCTCAGAATTATCGATCATCCCTCGCAACAATCGATAAAAATGTGTAGTAAAATACACATTCTTTCTAGTCTCTAAACCGTTGTAGCCAAGCATACCCTGGAGAAACTCGGTCGGGTAGAGTCGGTAGAGCCAAGGATAATACCCGCATTCTCTCACGTAGATTAATCTTAGAAACTTTTTTTGGATTTTCTCTATCATAAGAGAGTACTTCCAACCACTCTCGAGTCTGCTTCGCACCAAGGAGTTGTAAACAGTTCTTAGTACGCGAGTATTTACAAAAACCCCTTCAGTACGCAGAACGAATCCAAACATCTCTTAATTTTATTTTTTATTTAACTTTTGTACATAATGTTATTTGTACATTAGCGGGCTTATTGCCAAATGGCAATTTCTTCCAAGCAACCAATAAAATAAAAGTTTTATTTTTATAATTCAAGTTACAGAACATATTCAATAGAAAAAAAAGATTAAAAAGCTAAAGATATATAAAAATAGAAATAAGCGTATTTGTTTATAAATTACCTTAAATCAAAACTATTACTCAATGGGGAAAAGGAAAAAAAGAGGAAAGAGGAAAAAGGAAAGAAGGAGAGATTAAGGAAGAGAAAGGAGATGTTTTTTCAGACGTGATTTAAACAGAGATAATGTAGTAACATCTTTGATGGTGGGTGGGAGATGATTCCACAGTCGAGCCGCATGGACACTATATGAGTTAGAGAAGAAAGAGGAATTGTGGATGGGTATTAAGAGAGTGCCTTGAGAATTAGAACGAAGAGGTAAACCATGAAATGATAAGCGTTGAAATTTTTCACGCAGGTATATAGGAGCGTTAGGACTATGAAGTACATTGAACAGAAGTGAGAGGGAGTGGTAGTCTCTCCGCTGTCTAATTTTGAGCCATTTCAGTTGCCTACGATAATCAGAAATGTGGTCATATTTCTTAAGACCAAAAATGTACCTTATGCATGTATTCTGAAGTCGTTCAAGTTTATCGAGTTGCTCACAGCTTAAATCAGTCATGGAAACATCAGCGTAATCTAGAATGGGTAGTAGTAATGCTTGTACAAGGGTGCATTTAGTACTAATGGGTAAGAATTTTTGCAACCTTCTAAGTGAGTATAGACTGAAAAATATTTTGCGGCTTAATTCATTAGTATGAGCTCGCCAGCAGAGGTGTTCATCCATTTGTACTCCTAGATTTTTTACGGATTTCCTGTATTGAATATTGGTACCATTGACAATAAGAGGATTCAGTGAAGGTATGTCTAGCTTACTAAGCAATCTTTGACTACCTGCAAACATAATTTGTGTTTTAGATGGGTTTATTAGTAAACCATACTCTTTTGTGCATGTTGACATCTTCAATGCATTACCACTGATTGTCTGTATAAAAATAAATGTAAAACGAACTTCCTCTCTAAACACGAGTTTTCACTCTATTAGAGAGGTAGAAACGTTATAATTAATTATGTATATACCAACCATTTTGTAATTTTATACTTATTTTGTCAAGATTTTTTTCAATAAATAATTGAAAGAAAACGCGCATGTAGATGTTTGTAAAGGAGGCAATGGCTGAATGTTATGACTTATGATAGCGTGGTGTGCAATTCTTTTCTCTCTGACTAACGCTGCGGAAAATTTGTGTAATGGTTGGTTTGTTTGAGATTCATTACCACAATGAGGAAATTCAGTGCTACGGAAAATTATGACATTCAATTGCACAGCGAATTTTTAGCAAATTCAAAGTATTATTCTTTTTTTCATACAGAAAAGTTAATAATAAAATTGAAGATAAAAGTCAACTTTTGATTGTAATACGGGCCCAGACCCAGGCTCAAAGACTTCTCTCAGGTCAATAAAATAATTGGAATGTTTAAAACCCAAAGGCATTAATTATTTAATTAATCATTAATTACACTGAGCGAAACAAACATTTTTAAAGTATTCTGTTTCTTGAAACATAAAAAAATCAACGGATAGAAGAAATGAAAAATTTAGATGTTTGAACATGGACAGAATTTCGTTTGTAAAGTAATCCTTGTGCATAGACATTCTAAGTTTTTCGAAATAATTATCCATCTTTGCTTAATCATGTATGTATCAATAATTATTATATGCTTTCCTGATTAATCATTAGCCACTAAACAATAATTATTACAAGTTTGAACAAATGAATCATTCTTAATAGTGAGGGAAATGATTTCGTCTTGTTTTTTTTAAATGAAAAATCAATGTAAAAAATGTGCTCCCTGAAAAGTCCTTAAAAAGAAAATCGAGTAGAAATACGTTCGCCAGGTAGTGTAGTAATTGGTGCGTTCGCCTACTTCACTTGAGGTCCTAGGTTTGATTCCTAGCAGGGTAGACGTAAAATATTAATTATGAAGGTGGTTCTGCACCGCAAAATTTCATTGTTTTAGAATTGGCACCTGAAGCGTAAGACTGACCACCAATTGGTACCAATGCACCCTATGCACCACTGGGTGCGGATAGCTAAATGATGATGATGGTTTATGTTGTAACGGGAGTCAGTCTAGAACAGAGGTAGATAATGTTATAAACAATAATAAATAAAAACAGTGGTACATTTTATTTCTTTATTTTTCAATAAATAATTTATGTACAGACTGCATACGTAACGAAACGAAGCATTCATTGATATCTACAGAAACGATAATAAATAAAGGTAGAAAACGAAAGTAGTAATAATATATTTGAATGTGCTTTCGAGAAAAATAAAAATCTAGTAAAACTCAAAGAATAAGTAAATTTTAAGTCGAGATAAAAACAACTTTCATGATTGTGAAATTTTTAATCAAAGGGTGGAGTTTTGAGTTTTTCTTATGTAATTGTTTTGAGTGTTCTTGGTTAAAAGAGAATAATTTATTAAACAATTCATGGCTCGGGTGAAATATTTCATTAAGAGGCGTAGAGTTTGTTGAATAATTTATTGGCATCTGGATAGTTTTTCTTCTGTGGTGTTTGAAGGCTGATGGTTGGGGTTCGAGTCTACCAGGGGTTGTGGGAATAAATGGGCTGCGCAGCCACCACCTGCTTGATTAGAGGTTGGGCGTAAACGGGGGGGGCAACCTTGACTATAGGTTGGGCGTACACTGGTTGAGCCACTTTCACAATTGGAGCGGGGTGACTAACGTGGACCTGGAAATATGAACGAATATTAATATAACTATTGTCTTTGCCAACAAGTTTCATTAATTTTTAATGATGCTATCGATAATAATATTGATGGTAAACGTAAATAAGAGTACATCCTTTTTTCGCGTGCATTTAGATTAAAACTCATGTAATATGTTTTAGTTCATACTGTAGTTTTTAATAAAATAAAATAAATAAAAATTATCAACTATAGTTTGTAAGAGAAAAATATGAATAAATGAAAAAATATCCATTCTAGATCATTTTTTATCTGTTAAATTTAAAAAATCATTCTCGATATTTCATTCTAAATTATTATTTTATAATAAAATAAATATAACAACTTTGTTTTTAACCACAATTTTTTTTTCCACCTACCGGTTTCAAAGAAAACAAGCTTCTTCGTCAAGGTTTACGTAACTAGTGAATTCTTTCCTATTTTCATCATGTTAACTAAATACTACACGTGGAGCCAATAAATAAAGTATTTTTTTCCCCTACAAGGGTGGTAATTTGATATTAATATTTTCGAAGCTAGACAGAAGAGGACTAAAAAAATATTGTTTATTCTTTTCTTATTATGAATCGCTTTTTAAATTTCTAAGATCCATATATATATATACATATATATATTATTGTATACTAAACGAGGTAGATATTTAGCTTCTTTGTATGTAAATAAATAAATGTAAATACACTAGAAATAGCCCTGAAACAACATACCTTGTATTATAAATCAGATAAATTTATTCTTTCACGAAAACAAAATAATACCCATGCGTGATATTAAATATTGAAAACTGTCTTGTATTGATTGATAATAAATAATTATTAATGACTGTATGTTTCAACCTCAAAACAAGGCATATAATGTCTTCTTTTATATAAAGACAAAATTATCTATATTTTAAAGCCACTAAGTTTTTACCTAAAAGCCATTACAGAATTTAAAGTAATTTTATTGTATTTTAAGATTTATTCCAAAGATATTATTAGCAAAACTTGGAGATGTATCACGAAATATTTATTTATTTATTCACACTCTTTATCAAAATACAATTCCATGTTCACTTTGCCCAGCTAACAAGGGTACATACCCCGTTCCAAGCTAGACAATTACATTTTAATATATTATAAAAGTTAACAAATTTATATAGAGCACAGACAAACGAAATGTAAACTTATTCGGATACACATTTTGATTCATACACATACAGACATACACATATATACACACACATATATATATATATATATATTTATATATATATATATTTATATATATATATACACATATATACACATGTACATACACACACACGTACATACACCCATGCGCATACACATTCGCCATGTGTTCTTTTCCTACCTTTTAAATAATAAAAGCTTAGTCCCAATTTCGGTCCATAAACCCCCAAAAATGAACTGTTTAGCTAACTAGTTGTAAATATTTATGTTTCTGTCCCCTGTTAAAATACTTATTTGATCTTATCTCCAAAATATGTTAAGAAAAGTATAAAAACTGTAAATGTTGTTTCACCAATATTGAAGATGCCTACTAAGGCGAAAGCGCTCGTTGGTCAAAATAATAAAAGGTAAAACTAAACCGAGAAGTTTTATTGATAAGTTTATTTATAATTTTATCATAATCATTACTTAAATATAGGTTTTGTAAAAAGGAAAAGAAAGAAGAAAAATTTATTTTCTAAATATACATAGGGAAATGATGTGATAGTGATGGTAGTAGTGGATACTAGTACTTGGCTAACCTGAGAAAAGGAAGAGTAGCTGCTGGCGGCGGGGGCGACTGCCTTGATGACGGGGGCGGCGTGGATGTACGAGGGCTGCACCAGCTGCTTTACGATGGGCTGAGCGTACGCCACGGGGGCGTGCGCCAGCTGGGGCTGCGCGTAGGCCACGGGGGCGGGCGCGTAGGCCACGGGGGCGTGCGCCAGCTGCGGCTGCCAGGGGTCGAGCACGGGACCGTAGGGCATGGCCACGGCGGCGGCAATAACAGACATAAGGATCTAGAAACAAGACTGTTTATTGTTTGCGGCACCAATAACAGACAGAAGGATCTCGAAAAAAATACAGTTTATTGTTTGTGCCAACGAAAACACATATATAACCTTAAGAGTATACACAGTTTTTCAGGGCCAGACCGCGAAACTTCAGAGGAACATTCCTCATGGTAAGCTTTAAAAAACACCTTTTTTTTCCATAAAGTCTTTTTTTTAAATCAACAATAAATTATTCTCACAATAGATTAAATCTTTATTTTCTCAGACTAGCATCCCTTCCGAAAACATCTACCCCTCCTAGACAAAAAAAGCGATAGAAACGTATTTAACTAACGAAGCGATACGCACCATACGCGGACAAGGGAAGCGGATGGGTAAGAGGGGGGTAGGGGTTTGTGGAGGAACTGCTTGCCCGAGAAAAAAAGGATTTACTACATTTTAAGATTACATTTTTTTTAATTACTTTTTGGAAAAATTACGAATAAGGAATGGTCCTCTGGAGTTTCGCGGTCCGGCCCTGAAAAACTGTGTATACATGACTCTAAGTTTATAACGGTGAATTAAAAAGCTTTTACTGTTTAAATAATATAAAAATAAGTATTCCTAGTGGCCACATTAACTTTAAGAAGCCAAAAACATTATAACATAGACGCTTAATAATTTAAAATTGAAAAAAAATGTATTTTCTTATGGAGAATGCTACTTAGTGTGTTATCAAGACATTTAAAACATCGAATGATATGTCGTTACTGTGTTAGCACTGTTAATGCCTTGACTTAAATGTTTCCTTATAAATAATAGTGTCTATGTCGATTGTAATTTATTTGTAATGTATTTGTTTAATTTTGTAATTGTTGTAATTTATTTGTAATGTATTTGTTTGGATTTGACCCCTAGGGGGTCAAATCCAAACAATCTATTTGGACAAACTTAAAATATTGTACACTTATTTGTTTATAAATTTGTATGAACCACTTTAATTTTTTTTTATTACACTTCGACCGGTTTCGAGGTTACTACCTCATCGTCAGGAATTTAACTAACTTGTAATTACACGCGTTGCTATTTATATAATAAAATATTGTATGAAAGAGACAGAAAATTGAAAGAAAGAGAGAGAAAGAAGATAAAATAAATCATAACGGGAATAGTTTTAAAAAGAACTGGCGTAGAATTTTGTACATTAATTCATTTTCTAATAATATAGCACAAATTTTACCTAACAATATTAGGACAGCTTTTTATACTAATAATAACATAGGTAAAATATTAACAAATTGTAAAGATAAGGATGATAAATTAAATCATTCGGGAATTTATAAATTAAATGGTTTAAATTGCCCAAATTTCTATATTGGAAAAACTTCACGTAAATTTAAAGTTAGAATCAAAGAACATATAAGATGTCTGAGTGATAATAATTTTTCAGAATTCGCAAATCATCTTATATCCGAAAACCATGAATTTAATCAAGAAACGTGTGTAGAAATTTTGCATGTCAATAAATATGGTTTTCGTTTAGATAATTTAGAACGATTAGAAATTAGTAAAGCCATTAATCAAAAACTTCAAATAATAAATAATCAATTTAATTTAACTTCGAGTCCTCTTTTAAAACTATTCCCGTTATGATTTATTTAATCTTCTTTCTCTCTCTTTCTTTCAATTTTCTGTCTCTTTCATACAATATTTTATTATATAAATAGCAATGCGTGTAATTATAAGTTAATTAAATTCCTACCGATGTGGTAGTAACCTCGAAACCGGTCGAAGTGTGATAAAAAAATTAAAGTGGTTTATACAAATTTATAAACAAATAAGTGTCATACCACAAAGTGAAAAATGTTTTTGATAACAATAATATTAAAATATTGTAATAAAATCAACTGAAAATTGGGACATTATTTTCAGGCGTTGTCTAGTATGTGAAATAATCGAATTAGATAACTCTCATCACAACGATAAAAACTTAACTTCACTAAAATCAACAGATGGAAGGATTGAAGAAATATGGATGTTCAAACATGGGCAAAATGCTACAGTGTCTTAAGTGGCCACTTAAACTAGCCAATGACAGGTCATAAGTCCTATTAATTAATGCTTAGATTTCCATATTTCCTTCTCTAAAATGTTCAAAAGCTATATTGTAATTAGTTATTCATTAGTATTTGTAAAAAAAACTTCCGACCCCTGAATTAAGTTTCTCAGTATCAAACTTACAAAGGCTTGCATCTTGCTAAGAATGATTTCTTCTTGTGTAAGATCACTTAACTATACCAGACACTAATCAACTGATGATAGGCATAGATCTCCCAAGCCTTTTATACCCCAAACATCTGGATCGAGGTAAACAAAGATGTCCGAGCGACCTTCATCTTCGAATACCATGATGGAAGGTTTAGTGAAACTTTTGATTATAAAAAAAAATAAATGTTAATAAATATTTGTATGCATATAATTACTTACGGATTTTTTATGTCTCTCAGTTTCAAGACGTACCCGTCTCTTCGTCAGGACACTAATTACACGTGCCAATACCATTCTACATTTTCACCACAGTAGTTGCATAAAAACGTAAAACCAACGTACTGATAGAACACATGCCATTTAAAGCTAATACGAACGTGCACTGATTGAAATAAAAAATGTTTAATCTTGTAGAAGCAATGGTAAAAAAGAGAGAGGAAGAAGGGAGGAGTATGAATTTAGTAGATAAAGGATAATCATTGCAATGGACTATCGTATAAAAGGCTATATTGAAAGGTTATTTAACTATTGATTAAAGTAATATTATTTTTTAAAACCTTCCTAACGACACAAATGATTGAGAGCGGTTTAAATTTAATTTTGACACTTTATGTCACAATTCTATAAGTACGAAATTTATTTCCTTCGATACCTATATATTTTACATATTTTTTCAAACCTGGAATATAAAACCTTTTCGAGATCAAATATTTTAAAAATCAAAATCGCGTTTTTCGCACATCCGTCGTTCTTCTACAATCACGACGATTTAAGCCTAAATTATGTGCATTTAAGATTATAACTCATGTATTTTTTATTGATGTGATGATTAAAATTGATTATGTGATTTGCGAATTCGGAGAAGTTTAATTAAAAATACAATTACCTCAAAATATTCCCCGTGGCCACTGAGCTATAATTGCTAAGACATTAGCTTTACGCACGAGCGTTCCAAGAGCGACTCTCGGTGATCACAAAAAATAATGTATTTTTTATAAAACATTGTGTTTGGTGTGGTATTTCATTACTGTTATTGGGCCTCTTAGCCTACTATGGTGCAAAAATAATACAGTAAAATATAAAAATTAAAAAGTATTTTCAGGCGTTTTTAGTTTGTAGCATAATTCGGATTAATTAACGGCATTATTTTTGTTAAATATTTATGTGACCTTAAAAGCAGAAATGTCAATGTCAAACTATAATGTTTTATTAAAACTCAAGAAATAATAATGACAAAATAATTATTATGCCATTGTTATTTCTTCAGTCATTTAAAACTAGATGGCACAAGTGAGTAAACTTTGAGTTGTGCATGTATTTTTGCGAAGGAATCAATGAATGTTATTTTACTGATAGCGTAGGCTCTCTTATAAAAATGAGTTTTTTTGAGTTGTACTACTATTATAATACTGACTGTGGAATCATCTCCCATCCACCATTAAATATGTTACTACATTATCTCTGTTTAAATCACGTCTGAAGAAACATCTCCTTTCTCTTCCTTAATCTCTCCCCCTTTCCTCTTTCCTCTTTTTTTCCTTTTTCCCATTGAGTAATAGTTTTGATTTAAGGTAATTTATAAACAAATACGTTTATTTCTATTTTTATATATCTTTAGCTTTTTAATATTTTTTTCTATTGAATATGTTATGTAACTTGAATTATAAAAATAAAACTTTTATTTTATTGATTGGTTGGAAGAAATTGTCATTTTGCAATAAGCCCGCCAACGTACAAATGACATTATTTACTAAAAGTTAAATAAATAAATAAAATAAATTATATAAAAAGTGTCCCAGAATTAAAATACATAGAACGGCAGATTCTAGTGTGTCTTCGAGATAAAATAAGAAATGAAATAATTAGACGGTGAACTAAAGTTGCTGATGTCAAAAACCGTGGGGCAAAACTAAAGTGGCAATGGGCAAGACATATTATAGCTGAACAGGGGGGCACCAGATGGGCCCCACAAATATTGAAGGGGGGGCTCTGGTCAAATAAAAAGAATGTCGGAAGACCACCAAAGAGATGGACCGAGACATTGTCCAGATAGCTGGTTGTGCCTGGGTGCGGAGTGGCCAGACGAGTGGAAGACAGACGAGTGGAAGGAGTTGGAAGAGGCCTTTATCCAGCAGTAAAGAAAGGAATGCTAGAGAATGAAGTTATTACATTACAGACTGTGAAACATTCATTATTCTGCCAATGTCTGAACATTAATTCTCACATTTATTGTGAGGTTAAATTAGCGATATTCCAGGACATGTTTTTATATTTTTTTTAAAGAAAAAAGACGCTTAGTGTATGGTTATAGTGGCAAGCGTTTTGCGATGAGTCGCGGGCGCAGTACACTGCGTCATGGCGCTTCCGTTGGTCACTATGGACACTACGCTTGTTACCATATGTTTGAGTTTACCGCGCCCGCACTGCGCCGCAAAACGCTCGCCGCTATGGCTTCTATTTTAGGTGGGAAAGAGAGAATATGGAAGAAGGTTACAAAAACTACACCACAATACCCAGACCAATTGTGAGAAAAAATATTTCTTGGATTTCTTTCTTGCAACTGGCGGTAATCAAACCCACCACGCCAGTTTCCTAGTTATTCGTCTGATTAATTATTAAACGGCACCTGTCTATAAAGATTTTAAATCACTTCAAAAACACTTTTTCTATTCGAGTTATCAACTCCTGCATTTGAAGGCATGATTAGCAGCGAAGAATCGTCATCTAGTTTAATATTATTTAGATCACATTTACTCGTACACACAACGTAATATGTGAACCACCAGTAGCGTGATTTAAGTATCACCTTAAGTTTTACCGAACTCAAAGGTTTATATTGAGGTTAGGTGTGTTAATGTTGTGATTAAATCACCTAATGGTATTTTACTAATGAATCTATATGTTCGATTTTATTATTCACATGTTCAATATTCATTAATATCATTCATGAAAAAACATGCTTTTTTTCCTAGGGAGGCCAAGAACAGACATGATTTTTTTTTTATTCTACTGTTAATTTAATATACAACTGTCAAATTACAGGCTTTCCTATAACACAAAATCATTTATTCATTATGCCCTTTCCGCACTCGTGGTACATGGGGCACTGCATTGGTACACCAATTTATTTTTTTGAAAAATTAAGGTAAGATGATCAGTCTTACGCTTCAGGTACCAGTCCAGGGACAATGACATTTTCTGGTGTGAAAAACCCTTTTGAATAAATATTTCATGTCGAGAATCCGAGAACCCGAGACCTCTTGCTCATGGTAGGCAAATACTCCGACCATTTTTTATTTTTTTTAATATGGGAGTTGCATTTTTTTACCTTGCTTATACGAGTACACGGTTTATATTTTAAAAAGAGGATTTTTCTGCTATTATATTGCATTATTTAAGCTAAACCGTTGGAATCAGGAAGAATATTCTAATGTGGGCCAATCAGGTACTTCTCTGCATTTGCTCATGTGGAGAGGAAACCACTTAAAACTCTTCAGAAGAAGCCAGCCTGTTGACAGTTGTCAACCGGCCTTCCGTTCCACTAGAAGAGTGTTCGGCATTTTATTCCCTACTTTAGTTTATTTTACCAATTACCTGCACTATATTGATCATGTATGATACTACCTCTCGTATGAGTTATTTATTACCTATCACTGGCTTCTGCATCGCGCCTCCAGCTGTTGTCTTTGAAAGCTGAAAAAGGGGCAATGCATCAACAGGTGAGGGACATCTTGAGGGGTTTCATCGTCGCATGGGCAGCGGTCGATCTCGGAGAGCTTGAAGCAATGCAGGTAGCTCATGAACCTACCGTGACCCGTGAGAATCTGGGTGAGCTCGTCGCCAGCTTTCTGCATTCTCCTGAAATCATAGGCATGGAAAATTGCAGGGAAAAACATTTTAGTAATACTTCCGGTAAGTTCACTCAAATAACGATCGTTCCAAAGTTGAAGGGTTCTGCTTCTTATTTGCGTAGCTTCCCAAGCTCTTTTTCGTCAGTTTTTTCGTTGCCAAGGATTCCGCAGTTTCCCCTTATCCAGCCGATGTACACGTCCTGGTGTCTGCATCGTAGGTTCTGGATATCTGATCTGATGTCTATAACAATAGGGTTGACTTAGTTTCGGTCAGTTATTGCATGGACGCCAGATTTGCAATCGGTCAGGATGGTTATTTTCTTCCATCTGTTTGGTGGCTTCTTTAAAATATAGACCAGGGCTTCTCTGATTGCAAACAGTTCCACCGGAGCATTACGCTGATCATTACACCGACAGTTCAATATTATCGAGCGTAATTATTCACAATGTATTCTGTACCTGGGTGAATAAAGGATTCAGTTATGTGTGTGAAATGTGATCAGAATTCTGGGCAAGTTTTTTCCACTAGATGCCTTCGCCAGGTAAAAATCCTGAACTAGAAATAAGCCCGGCTCATACTGCAGTCGTTGGGGCGTTCATGCTTGAGGTGTTAGGTTCGATTCGTGGCATCAGTATCAGCGCATAAACCTTCAATATCTCTTATTACTTTATAGCATTCTTCATAATCCTTGCACACAAAAATATCTTGCTGATAACTATATTTACAATTTTGATCATGGTCTATGGCTTCGTTACTATCAAGAGAGAACACTTTTCATTCCTATACAGCATAATTCTTTAGCGAAACCAATTCCTTGCAATGTACCAGACTCTGTAGTAAAATACCTCTTTATGTAATAAATGCTTTAAGGTGCTTTTTAACTTTGGTCAGCTTCAAAAAACGCCTAAAACATTATTACATAGAACCTTAATTTCTCTTTTTGCGTTCTCCCAAACTTCGTACTTTCAGCTCTTTTACTTCACAAAACAAATTGAAAAATTGAAGTGTTAAAAAAAAGAAGTAAAATTGGCGGCCTTCTTGGTATAGTGGTCAAGACGCTTGAATCACAAACGGAAGGTTCCGGTGAAAACACAATAATTTAACATGATTTTTCTTAAACCTGGGTGTTCTTTGCTGTAATTCACCACTGTAATTGGGCCTACTGGCCTGTTGTTGTGCAAGAAAATGTGGATGTTAACATTTGCAGGTTAATGTTACTTAAACCAGCTAACGACAGGTCATAAACCTTATATATGCCTAAAAATCCATAATATTCCCTCATAGAAATGTGTTCCCTCTCTGTTGCAATAAATCTTAATATTTACATCTGTAAAAAGGGGAATTAAAATGACCTAATACGGTGCCTATTTTTCCGACTACTGATACGCTATTTTACTTGTAAAAAAAACTTTTATGTCGTCTACATATCCGAATAAAATTAAAATATGCTTCCACTCTAATGCCTAATAGGACGATAAATATAAATTTATAAAGACTTGTTGGATTTTATAATATCCTAAACGTTCGGTATTAGGAAATCCAGTTGTGAAATAACTTATTTTTAAAAGGAAAAGTGATTAGGAACTCACTATGAAAAACTTTTGTATATATATGTACATATTACTAGGACCAGAGAGAGGTAATTATTCTTATGCTGATATAGAGTCAATGTTGAATATTTCTATTCTACAAAAACGTAGAACTAATATTGATTCCATATATATGCTCGGCATACTAAATGGTATAATCTATGTTCCATAATTACTGGACAAGTAAAATTCAATATTTCGACTCGTAGATTGAGAAACAATGAAGTACTGTTCATCGATCAGCATAGAACAAACTATGGCCTTAATTATCCAATGTCTTTGTCGTATTGTTAACTCAAGACAAGTTCTGGACTTTTTTGGTTTACGTTTCCAACGATTTTAACGAGCATTAAATATATAGTCCAGATCTTGTCTTGATGTCCCTTATGTTTGTAATGCTTCTTTTTTTTTTTTTAAATGTTTTAAACTATTATTTTATTATAATATTTAAGCCCTATAAATTGTATACATGGACAATGTCCGTTAATAAATAAATAAATAATGTCCGGGCCAAATAAAAAATACAGTTTTTTTTCGAAACAGAACGAGAACCTTGGACCATTATTCGACTCGAAAGCTACTTTCGGGGAATAACCCTGAAATGGAAATTGATTGAATATTAGTCCGTCTTGTGGTGTACCGGTGATTGCGTTTTTTTCTTACTTGAATGGGGTTTCGGATTCGATTCCGGCATAAATTATTTATTTATTTAATGAACCCATTGCAGTCATACAAAATTGAACAATACATAAAATGTAATAACAGATAACTAGACTCATTACAAATTTAGCATAGGAAGAATAATACAAAATAACATAATCGATATTTGGTACATGATAGCAGAGATAGAAACTTTTTTGAAAAGGGTATATTTAATTATCTGTCTGTGTCCGGGTGAATGCAAAACACAGTTCTGTGTACGAAATACAAACAGAATCCTGGACGAGTGTTTTCGACTAGACTACTCTCGTAAGTAAAATCCCGAAAGGGCATTCACCAACTAAATTTAAAGTTTTGAATTCGATAACAGGCTGGGTCAGGGGTATGAAGTATTGCTTAAAGGGTGGTTATACATTACATTATTTTCTTTTTCCGGGACTGGTACCGGAAGCGTAAGCCTTATCCCTTACCTTCTATGTAATAAAACCGATGCATTTTCGCTGCATTGGTATTCCAATGCAGTGCTCTATGCTGCACCACTTGCAGATGAAGAAATTATGTTATTCAAGTTCACAAAACCTTTCATTGCTAGGTTTAAGTGATTACTTGACACGTGACATTCACCATTCTCCCAATGCTTAAACATCCCTGATTTGTAAACTATTCCATCCTATGGCTTTTGTAAATCAAAACAGCTGAAACCTTTATTGACCTGAGTGAGATTTATCCAAATTATTTTACACACTCGGCAACGCAACGAATATGTAATTCTAGGCATGTACAGGGCTTATGACCTGTCATTGGCTGGTTTAAGTGGCCACTTTACACACTATGTAACATTCACCATTCTGCCCATGTTTGAAATAAATGACTGGTCATAAGCCCTGTAAATGCCTAGACTTCCATATTCCCTTCTCAAAAATGTTTTACCTCTCTGTTGAAATAAATTTAAATATGAATAACTCCCTAGGGAGGAAATCCAGCCAGTCTGCAAGCATTTGGACATACTCAAATATTGTTGAATGTATTTTCGTTTCTAATAATTCTCGAATAAGTTTCCTATTTTGGAATGTACGATCAAGAACGAACATGGAATAAAATGAATCTAATGTACATAATATCGCCATACTCTATATATTATGATAATTCTTTAGTGGACACATAAGTTTTAATTGGAATACTTCAGAGATCAATGTTCATCTTCCTTTTACGGTTTGATTCATAGCCTTGCTCTACTATTAAAGGTTTACAATTATTATAATAACCTCAGAAAAATATTTTTTCAATCAATATCAAATACTAAATGATACTTGTGTATAAAAGTGACAGGCTTACTAAAATGGCGTCCGATCCTCTCTGCCTGCTCCCACGGGGAAACAGTGCAGTAGGATGGTTTGTTTTTTTTTGCTTGTATTTACAATAATGTTGCCTCATAACCTTTTATTAACCTATTATTCTTTAAATTTAGAGCGAGTGACCAAAATGACTGATCTTGGTATTATATTTGATGAAAAATCAAACTTCATTAAACATATACAGGCATAACTAATAAAAGCATGAAAACTCTTGGATTTCTGTTGCGAACGATTAGAGACTTTGACTGAGTCTTTGTTATGAAAATTTGATATGATGCTTTAGAACGTAGCCAACTTGAATACAATTCGGTTATATGGTCATCATATTGTAAAGTGCATATAAATAATATCGAAAGAATTCAACATAATTTTTTACGTTTCGTTAATTAATAATAATTAATTAATATACATACTTAAATAAATATTTAAATTTACACACATTAGAAACTAGAAGAAAATTAAATGATTTGTTATTTTTATTTAAAATATTAAATTCAATATTTGACTGTTCCGAACTGTTAAAACTAATTAACTTGCGAACGATTACTCGATTTAATAAACTCTTCTTTATAAATGTATCTACAACAAATTACATTGCACACTCGCCTATAAGGAGAATTCATGTGTTTGCAAATGAATACGCAAATGATATATTTAAAACAACACTTTTGAATTTTAAAAGGCAGTGTATCAATTTACTGTCTCCAAATTTAAATACTTAAATAATACTACGTTGTTTTATATTGTATACCTATTATTAACTTATATCTGTATTCTTAATTATTATTTTTCTACATTCTTCTAATTTTAAGATCGGTTACGATGGGAAAAAATGAAAGGGGAATATATGTATTTATGTACTATACGTAAGATTAGTTTTTATGTATTTTTATTTTATTTTTCTTATTGCTTCATTTTCAATTTTTTGCTACTTTTGTGTAAAATATATGATTGTTATTTATACATAAATGCATGTAAAAGCCTACAAGGCGTTTAAATAAATAAATGAATAAATAAATATTACAACAGAGATACATAATATTTGAGAGAAGGGAATATAGAAGTCTAGGGATCCACAGAATTTATGATCTATCATTGGCTGGTTTAAGTGGCCATTTTACACACTGTAACATTCACCATTCTGCCTATATTTTAACATTTATATTCACGTTAGTGTTGCCAGGGTAGTAAATTGTTTTACCCAACTTTGCTCATCTAATGAGAGAATTAATGAAAAAAGGATCTAGGATTAAACAACTCTGTGGTGGACGTTTGACCGACATTATCTTCAAAACATCAAATATTATTTGACATGATATAAAAATATCCGTTTCGTGTCAAATAAAATTTGTTTTATATTTTAAGTTCAAAGTTCATTAATTCAATTACTCTTATTAAATGACCCTTTACTTATCTACTCTGTTGTGTCAATCAATATTTCCGCGTGCACAATAAAATTTTAGAGAAATTAACAGATTACTTTTTTTTACCTTACATTTGTGTTATAATTATATTTTTTCCCATCGTGCAACATTACGCGGCGGCATCACGAATGCGCGCGGTGAAAGTGAGGCATAGTGGGGGAATTATTGGACACAGTCCGATGTATTCAAATATGATTCTACGCTCCTTCTGGACTATTCTTAAATCTATGTTTGCGGGGCTTATAAGCTGCTATTGGCTGGTTTACGCACTGAATAACATTCACCATTCTGCCTGTGCTTAAACATCCACATTTGTGCGAATTTTCCATCAGTTTACTTTTGTTAAGCAGTTTAGTTTTTTTTTAAATCATGTGTATGAATATTTTTATATAAATTCATTTAGCCCAGTCTTTTTAATTACAGTCTTGACCTTTATTTCATTATCCTTTATACAGTTATGGGAATTACAAATAAAACACGAATAATAAATACTTGTCATTGTAATTGTGATAAAAAATACAAAAAAATAAATTAAACTACTTATCAATTGGCACATGTAGGTATAAAACTCTGTAACAAAATACATCCACAATCAATTCAATATAATCACGATTTAATAATAAAATATCACATTTGTTTGATTAATACTGGGAAAAAATGTAAAATCATAAATTAGGTATTCAATCCATAGTAACCCTCTTTGTCAGATGTATTTTGAAAAATCATAAATTAAAAATAATTTGTACATATTTCCATAATACTAATTGGCTTAATCAATTTATTACCTTAATATTTTTAAAAACTCAATAATATCACGGAAACATCATAATTTGCAAAAAATTATCTAAAATTCTTAATTACTCTAAAGGACATGTAATCAGTTTTTAACTTAATAAATGAGATTAGTTAAAGTCATTATTATTAAAATAAATAATTGATTCAGTACAACAACGCACAGTATATATAGCATAAAAGAAGTTACCAGTTCCAGATACAATTAAATAAATTATTAACGAATTTAAACGCTCTTCAAGCTTTCTTAAAGTTTTTTCAGTTCTTTTTTTTCTAACTTTCTAAACAACCTCTATCCCCGAAGATAAATAAAGCCTACATTGTCGTATCAACACATTTCTCTATCCAACACTACCTTGAGTAGTGGTTATGACTTTGGACTTCAACACCTCATGTCTTGGTTCTATTCCAGAAGTTCTAAATATGTAAAGACACTGTGGAACAAAAAAAAAACGGAATCGTTAGATTTTTCACCATGGCTTCATGTGACAATTTGTCAATATACGAGATAATGCTATTTATGTAACAATTCAGTGTTCTGAGAACTAGTTTTATAATAAGCAGAATCGTTGTTGGGCGATGGGTCAGTAAATTTTAAAAAAAGATAATCACAGAAATACATTTTAGCCTTCTGTTTTATTGTGTATTTTATTTTTACATCGGAATTAGAACAGAAGCCGAAAGTCAGTTTCAGTTTCGGCTTTGGCTGAACATCTTGTTTCGGTCGGTCACTAATATTTAAATCTTTATTCCACAAAGCACTTTTTTTTTATTTGAGCTCTTTCATATATTAAATTTCCAAATGAATACGCAAATGATATAGATATATTTAATACAACACTTTTGAATTTTAAAAGGCAGTGTATCAATTTATTATCTCCAAATTTAAATACTTATATAATACTATGTTGTTTTATATTGTATACCTTTTATTAACTTATATCTGTATTTTTAATTATTATTTTTCTACATTCTTCTAATTTTAAGATTCTTTTAATATAACCAATGGGAAAAAATGAACTTCTGTTCTCTCTACTGGAATATATGTATGTATGTACTAAAGGTAAGATTAGTTTTTACTCGTATATTTTTTTATTTTCTTATACTTATTACTTCATTAAAATTTTTTGCTACTTTTTTGTAAAATATATGTTTTTTCTTTATATATAAATATATGTAAAACATGTAAAAGCTTACAAGGCGTTTAAATAAATAAGTAAAAATTATATATTTATATGATTTGATCATCATCACTATTCCCTTTCCGCACCTAATTGCAGCGTATCTTGATCTTTTTTCTTGTTGCACGAAGATAAGATGAAAAATATTACGCTTCAGGTACCATTCCAGGGACCATGAAATATTCCAGTGTAATTCATATCAACCATGTCGGGAATTAAACCCGAGACCTCTAGCATGGTAGGCAAACGCGCTGACCACGAGGCTGACAATCATTTAATACATAAAATATTTTCACTTTATGCGTTTAAGAAAATAATTCGGTTTCATACAAAATCTCTAAGAGTAAATCAAATACAAGATTATATTGAATTGATCGTTTTGTTACGGTACAGGTAATTTCCCCCGTTTATATCTTCATGGGAAAGTGTGTCTAAACAACAGGGTATCCCGCAGGAGAAAAGGGCTGATTTCCCTTGCCACGCCAAGCTGCTTGCAACAAACGTCCTAAGCCCCAGCGTTGATGTTGATATTGAGGCTCCGATCTGTTGGAAAAAACACTTTTTATTTTTAAAAAAAACTACTGATTTATTCTTTATTGGAACCAAACAACAGATTTTGTAAACTCTTATAATTTGAATAAAAAATATAATGAGGAACTTTAGCTCTACGGGAAATCGGATACAAAAAATGTTTTCTTGGAAGCATTAAATTGTACGGCAAAGTTTCTTAAAAAAGTATGAAAAAAAAACGCACTACTTTGAACGTCGTCACTGGTTCATATAAACCAACCAGTGACATGAGAGCTGTGAAGGATATCCGGTTTGCTTACCTTAAACGAACCAATCGAAAAAAAAACCTCTGACGTCTCACACGGAGTCATTTCAAAAATACAACACTTTAAAAAATCATAGCGCTGATAGTAAGAAATTTAAAATTATTTATTTATTTTTTGGCTTATTTTAATAGTCTATTTACAAATAAAAAAGAGAGGAAAAGCTCGGAACTTCTTCATTAAAGAAGATAAATAATAAAAATAATGATGAAGCTATGAAGGAAATTAGGCAATATAGTTTTTATGAATCGTTTGGAATATTATAAGTACGAAATTAGAGTAAATAAATAAATACAATTGTTTATTTAGATTTAGAATTTCGCGTTGTTCAGAGTGAATTAATTTTATTCTTGATGAAATGCTCGGGTGCAATTATTATTTCAATAAAAGCATTATTTAGTGTACCTTTTCTTCGAAATGTGATGCATCAATTTAGATTTTCCTCCAAGTAAGATTGAAAGGTTAATCTTTCGTTTTAGGTTTATATTATTTTAAAATACTTTTTTTTTTATGTAAAAGATATGTTATTTGTCTGGTGAGTCTTTGGTTTATTAGAAAAAATCAAGTAAGAAGAGCTGAAATGAATAAGCATGACTTAGATACTGACTGACAGGAACATAATCCAACTATTTATCTGCAACAAAATATAGAATTTTTGGCTATAATTACAAAGCTTACCTGCCAAAGCGACAAAACCAACGACAAGAAGAAGGAAAGCTCCACAGCAGTCGGGACGGGGAGATCCAGCGGGATTGGGAGGACCTCTGGTACAAGAACGGAGCTCGGTCGGTCTACGGGCACAGGAACGGGCACCTGCGGGCAGCTTGCAATAATGTTCAGGGGGCAAGGACATATCTCTATACTAGTCCAATATATCGGTCTACAGACAGGAACGGGCACCTGCGGGAGCTTGCAATAAAGTTCAGGGGGCAAGGAAATGTCGCTATACTAGTCTTATTTTATATCGGTCTACAGACAGGTACGGGACCTGCGGGCAGCTTGCAATAGTGTTCAGGGGGCAAGGATATGTCGCTATACTAGTCCAATATATCTGTCTACAGACAGAAACGGGCACCTGCAGGCAGCTTGCAATAATGTTCAGGAGGCAAGGAAATGTCGCTTTACTAGTCTTATTTTATATCGGTCCACAGACAGGCACAGGACCTGCGGGCAGCTTGCAATATTGTTTAGGGGGCAAGGACATATCGCTGTACTAGTCCAATATATCGGTCTACAGACAGGAACGGGCACCTGCGGGAGCTTGCAATAAAGTTCAGGGGGCAAGGAAATGTCGCTATACTAGTCTTATTTTATATCGGTCTACAGACAGGTACGGGACCTGCGGGCAGCTTGCAATAGTGTTCAGGGGGCAAGGATATGTCGCTATACTAGTCCAATATATCTGTCTACAGACAGAAACGGGCACCTGCAGGCAGCTTGCAATAATGTTCAGGAGGCAAGGAAATGTCGCTTTACTAGTCTTATTTTATATCGGTCCACAGACAGGCACAGGACCTGCGGGCAGCTTGCAATATTGTTTAGGGGGCAAGGACATATCGCTGTACTAGTCCAATATATCGGTCTACAGACAGGAACGGGCACCTGCGGGCAGCTTACAATAATTCTTAAAATTTATCTTTCATAAACCGCGATTTTGTCTGAATTTTACCCTACTGCTTTTATTGCCTCTTCCACTGAATGGATTTGTACGATCGACAGCGTCCTGTATGAAATAACGCCCGTATTCAGAGGCAAAATAGGGAAATATATTTTTTTTTACATTTATAAAGTAATAAAGGTCCATGAAATACTGTCCAGTAAAAAAAAAAAAATCTAATTATTAGTAGCATAAAAAATATTTTTTAATTTATAATTTAATTTATAATGTTTATAAATTTTGTGTTTTCATTTAATATTTTTTAGTGTTATATTTTCTCAATTTTTAAAATTGTTTAATTTTTTATTTATTTTATTATTTTGTTTTGCATTTTATGTTTCTTTTTTATGTTATTTTGTAAACTTGCCAAACACAAGAGCTAGACTCTTTTTTGGCAAGTTCAACCTTAAGTGTTCCGTTTTTTTTACTGAATGTATTGTTTATTTATGCTAATAAAGGTTTTTAATAAAATAAAAAAATAATCATAATTTTGAATTCCTGCAAAAACGGCCATTCCATTGACCACGCCCCTAATACGTCACGATTCATATTTATTTGTTCCTGACCATACAAATTTGTTTTGAACATTATCACGAATCTTGACGTCACAACTACCAAGGCCAAACATGTCGCGTTTTTCTAGCTACGTATTTTTATTAAATTTCTTTTTTACATTTATTTATGAAAACATTTCTCCACAATATCCATATTGATTTTGAAAACACAATAAATTATTCTGAATCCATTTCATATATTTTTATCGGTATTCGTAGTACGTGATATTTCTCTATTCAAGGTGAGGAATGTACATTCAACTATCCACAGTAGAATGTTCTTTCTTCGCATTGAGTTTTGTCCCCGAATACGGGTATAAGGTTATCGATGGTCCCGAGAAAAGTATAGATTAAGAAAAGTTTATTTTTTTATTTTCACTACAAACTTTCTAGCATTTTATGACTCACAATAAATTTTAATTTAAGATAAATAATCAATTTGACTACCATATTAAAAACACAAAATTACCGTTGAAATAAATAAAAAAATTAGGAATATAAAATGGATTATTAACCTTAAATCCAAATTTGTGTTGTACAGGCACTCCCTGGTGTGAGAATGGTATTCCCAGGTGCCTTGTGAAGGTTGATTGTATCTCATGACCAATTACATTGACTGGTCCAGCCCCTGCTATAGTCCCCAGGGCTGAAGAAACTAGTGAAGATGGAGAGCCTTGGTACGCACTCTGTCCCAGAACTGAGTTCTCCAGAGCTCCGCCAAATCTACTCAGTAGGGCGTTTCGCTTGAGGAAGTGCTTCTCTCTGTGGTCTATAGCGATTGTTAAAACTAATAACGAAAATACGAGTAGTATCTGCAATGAAATAAGTAAGAAAATTTTACGCGTTTTTTCATACACAAAAAATATATTTACGTTTTTATGAAGTATCAAATTATTTTATTTTTGTGCGGATTTTGTCTAATAAACAAAACAAGTTGCATGTTTAATGAATGATAATACAAATCGTTTTAGTCATTTTGAAAAAGAAAACACTGTTTTTTAAGATACGCTAATGAAAAGTTAAAATGTAAGTGTTGCTATAAATACACAGTTGTAAGCGGGTAAAAAAGGAAATTGTAAACAAATTATGAACATGCTTAAAAATGCTTAAACGTATACATCTGTAAAAGAGAACTAAGCAAAACGTATATGTACAAGAAAAACTAGTAAGTATCTTAGACAAATAATTGGCTATAGCGAAATAAATTCTAACTTGCTATTGTATTTAAATAAGCTCTTTAACTTCACAAACATCAACAGATGAAAGAATTGAAGGAATATCGATGTTCAAATATAGGCAAAATGGTGAATGTTACACAGTGTGCAAAGCGGCCACTTAAACCAGCCATTGACAGGTCATAAGCCCTGTAGATGCCTAAACTTCTATATTACCTTCTCTTAAATGTTCTTCCTCTCTGTTGTAATATGTTAATATAAACAGCTCCCCAGGGAGTTGAATCCAGTCCTTGTCTACAAAAATTTGGACAAACTCAAAATGTTGTAAATAAGAATGTGTATTACAGACGTTTGTAAAAATAAGGTGTTATAAACAAAAACTTGTCTGACATGTATGCATCTCGGGTTCGATTCCAAACAATCGTCATCATGTCCGTTTCTGCTCCCGGTGTTGCATAGGGCACTGTATTGGCAAACAAAACGCAGCGTATATCGATCATCTGTTACATGAAGGTAAGGTGATCAATTTCACGGCCTTGCAAGCCGGAAGTGACAACTCATAATTTGGTTTTCACTGTAATATTTCGGTAGCGGGATGCCAAAAGAGTACATCTGTCATTTCTTAAACTGTACAGTACAAGCAAATACTCCTCAGTGCAATTCCAACTGGTTCTAAAGGTGTTCCGCGGAACCCTGGGGTTCGGTGGAAGGGTCACAGGAGTTCCTGTCGTAGAAAGCAAGCAATCGACGACCAAAAAAAATATTATTCACATTAAGTACGTGCAGTAAAGATTTTAAATTAAAATCAAAGTCTTTAATTTCAAGTCATATTCCAGCTTGCAAACAATAAGGTGTCATGGGTCTTGAAAGCTCAATTTTGTCGAGATGGGGTTCCATAAAAAAAAAGCAGATCCAATCAGGGTTCCATGGTAAAAAAAAAATTGGGAACCGCTGTTTTAAATGACCGTTTTAAAACAAACTCTAGAGATATATTCATATATCCTTTTGTCATTTGAAAGAGCATCAGATTTTATTTTTATGTAAAAATGTCTGTTTTAGAAAAAATTACAGTTTTAGCATTTTACTATCACTCCACCAATTTACAAACGATCTCTGGATACGCCCTGCCCTACACACCATTAAGTGCGATTTTTATTTTGTTCTGCCACTATTATTCGCGGGGTGAGATATTCTATTTTTTATATTACTTTATTCAGAAAACATACAGTCATACATAATAAGTATTTTAAAAACAACAATTTTTTAACACAAAAAGAACAATGAAGTTTTCATAAATTACGCAAAAGATGTAAACATTTAATGTGACAAAAAAAAATATAAAATAAAACTCAAGTGAGAATAGAATAATAGTAATAATTTGCGTTTTCCTCGGAGGTAATCGTTGGTAATAAATAAAAATACCTAATGCGCACTCCAAGCCATCTACGCACACACACATGAACGCACATTTAAAACATACACAAACATATTCAGTACATGCGGTATATATACATTCAGAAACTCCCACTAAAGATGCACATTCTGCAACTATCCCAACTAATCAACTCCATGAAGAAATTTTCTGTATAAATGCAACGTGCAGTTAAAAATGTCTACTGAGTCCATTATAATATTTACAGGTACGTCTAATGAATGAATTCGAGGTTTAATTGTTTTTACAAGTTGGTATATAAAAAATGGAATTTAACTTTGTAAAGCGAAGAGGACAACGGAAACCAATATTATTTTGTAAAGGGTACGGCGAATCAATCATATTATTTAGAATTTTGAAAAGAAAAATTAAATCACATTAAGACGCCTTTTTTCTAGTGATTCTATATTAAAATTAATCAAAGATGAGCCGTAATCATTTTCAATGTTATCAAAACGATATTCCAGGCTTCTTATAAATTTATTTTGAATGTTCTCGATTTGATTAATATATACATTATACTGAGGGGACCATACTTATGAAGCGAATTTGAGTTAACTACGTACATAAGTATAGTAAAGAAGTTTGAGTGTATCTGGTGATGAGAATGGCTTGGAGATTCCCTAGAAGTCCATTAGTCCATTCGCCTTATCCACTATTGTATTTATGCGATCTCCAAATAAAAGCTTATCACTTATCATCCATCAGTACACCCAAATCTCTCGCTTTCATTGAACAATTGACAATTTTTCCAGATAATTTGTAGTCAAATAGTACACTTTTTTTCTTTCTAGTTAATGACACGACAAGACATTTATCAGAATTCAATAATAACTGATTGTCCTTGCAATAGCTAACATATTCTATCTAAGTCAGCTTGAAGAACTTCGCAATCATTTATTGAAGACACAATTTAAATACCGATTGTATGAAACCTTGAGCTAAATCATGCTAATCTCTACATACGACACTGCTTTAAAGACGAAGAGATGTGCAAAATGCAGGAAGATTTATTCCGAAGAACTAAATCTGCATATCGACAAATTTTGACTTCTGGTGATTTTTATTATTTTCAGAAACTTTGAAATTCTATTTTGCATATTATTTGTGACTTTTGTACTTACAATTGCCTTCATCTTAACTGTATTCATTATAGTTTCTTATTAAGTAACTCCACTTCACTACACAACTAGCACAGTGTGAACAGAAAGTTATGCGACAAGTGAGAGCTTCCGCAACACGACTACTATTTATAGGAGATTTGATAATAATACTAGTTTTAATAACTTCTGACCCCCCCATTACACCGTTTGACTAATAAGTAGATTAGAGTAACTAATTAAATTAGAACTGTTTTGTACATGTACTCACACTTCAATAAATGATGAGCAAAAATTTTTTTATGAATAAAATAAATAGATAAGAAAATATTATTGTCTATATTTATTTGATCATTTTTAGTTCGAGTTGTAGGAAAGCCTGTAATTGAACATTAATATAATAAACGAACAGTATAATTAAAAAAAATCTGTTCTTGGCCTCCCTACGAAAAACATGTTTTTTTTAAGTCTGGAAGCCCCAGTAACGAGGCGAGCACAAGATGAGAAAGTATGAAGAAATATTTATTGACTTCCAAATTTGGGTCTTCAGACTTAGACGAGGCCCGAAGGCCAAGTCTCGAAATTTCGAGACGTTTCGAGACTTCGAGACTACAATATTTTGAGTTTGTCTAAATGTTTGTAGACAAAAGACTGGATTTCACTTCCAAGGGAGTCATTAAGATTAATTATTATTATTATGAATAACTTATATAGCGCCAATTTCGTAATATAATACCTCAAGGGCGCTTTACACGGTGATTATACAGGGTGTTATTTAAACCCTGTCACATCCGAAACCACAATGATCAGTATGGGCAAGATGACATAGTTTTTTTTAAATAAAATATTTAAAAAAAACAATTGTTGCTTACTTCTGCAGGGGAAAAGCAAGAGAGCGCGGTCGCGTGGGTGGCGATGTATCAGACTCCCCTCCCCCTCCTCTTTTCTCCCCTCCAGAAGTAAGCAACCATTTTCTTTTTTGATATTTTATTTTGTTAAATTTTAATCATCCAAAAAAAATATTTTAATGTGACAATATGCCTTCTTGCTCATACTGATCATCGTGGTTTCGGATGTGACAGGGTTTAATGAACACCTTGTATAAAAAAATAATTATAATTTTAACTTTTTTAATTTGTAGTTTGAGAAAAAACAATGTACTTTGTCACCACATGCTAAGGATTTAGAAAACAAGAGAATATAATAACTTTTCCTTTCGACGTAGATGTAGCTGATTTAAGCGTAAGACGTCTGTCAGCTAGTTTATCGGGAATGCAGAGTTCCCTTAGATATTCTGGAGCAGAGTTGTGCAGTGACTTATACATAAGCCAACAGAGTTTGTATTCCACCCTCTGTGGTAAACGTAGCCAGTGTAATTCCTGAAGAAGTGATTGTAGTAATTAACACATTACAACAGAGATGGAGAACATTTTTCTTGTTGATCAATCATGTTTCTTCTGCCTGATCCAAAACTTTTTGACCGGTCGATGACTGATCACGTTTATTAATTTTTTTGGATGACATAATTGTGCGCTCAGTAAAAATTTACAAATTAACATAAACTCAAATTCATAAAAAAACTGACTAAGCATGTTTCTTCTTTCCAGTCTTAATATTGTCCTTCTTTATTTATTTATATATTAATAATTAGTTTTTACATTTTTTCTTTTTACTCGCAGCATGCAAATTTATTCAAATTAATTTAATGTTTCTATTAAAATCGAATAATTTATGTTTTGATATAATAAATATTTTTTATTCGTGATATCCTGCAAATACTATCATTGTTAATTTTATATTTTTACTAGGTATGTATTGTAATTTATTGACTGTGGGAAAAATTTCTTTTTAACCATGGAAAAAAGTAAATGGACTAGTTTTACAAAATATTTTTATATTCCGTATGCGTTTCATATAAAGTTTGTTATTTTTGCAGAGTGTATAAAAATATTAAACTAATTCAGTACGATTTATATTCTATTCTGTTCTGATTTCCTATTTTCTAGGGAAGAATGGAGAACATAAATATGTAGAAATACAACTCGTATACATAACAATCTTAGTTGTATAAACTTGTTCTTTAACCTGTATTTTTTCATGTTACTATTTTACATGATGTTTGCTTATATTTATTTGTGCTCATACGTGTGATAATTTATTATTTTTTTTGTCATATTATTGACATAAAATTATACATTTATACAAAGTTGCTTTGACTGTCCCACTAGAGTTATTTACCCCGTTCTAAGATAGTAAAAACAAAACTCAAAAACAATAATCGATATGTAGAAAAAATAAATAAAGGTAGAAGAAATAGTGAAAATATAGTGAAAAACATACTAAAATATGAACATTGTAAAAAATATGGTAAAAATGTAATTAAAGGCACAGTAGAAAACATATTTAAAACCTCAGTAAAAACAAAAAGCATAGTAAAAAACATATTTTTTAAAATTATGCATAGAAAAAAACATAGTAAAATACGTAGTAAAAGGAAAAAAACATAACAAAAGATATAATGATCAAAAAATATGTATATATAAATCGGAAATAACGTTGAAAATATATTAAACAGGTAGAGCGGATTTTAATAATTTTAACTACTAACGCAATTTAGATGTAAATGACACCCGAGGGAGGAAATCCAGCCTGTCTGCAAATATTTCGACGTACTAAAAACATTTTTGAATTAACTAACTGGTATAAGAAGTATGAAAAATGGAAAATTGTTTTCAGGCGTTGCTTAGTAAGTGATTTGGTTCATGCGGATGAATCTCACCCACGTGATAAAGGTTTCAAATCTTCATGATGAATTTTAATTAAAAGGAATTTCTGTAAAATTATTAATAGTAAACGGAACATAACTAATTATAACCACTATAATTGTATTTTTAGGGGGAACCCGCCTCGGAGGAGAAAAAAATAAGATATTAAAACACAAATATTGGTTTTTTATTGAAATCATACTGTCTTTAATCAAATACAAGGTAAATAAGAAAACATTTTTTTAAAAATAATAAATATTTTTTATACAAAATTAATAAGAGTCCTCCTAGTGACAAAGGAAACCAGATTATGAGGACTGTAGCAGTTCAAAATTGTATTTACATATTTCATATTTTACATTTAAAAACGGTAATTCCAATTACAGATAGAAATATTGATAATTTTATTTGAAATATAGACAATGTCAATTTTGCAATTTATTCAGAAAATATATACTTGTATTTTGATTGATTGATTCATCGATTTATTTTTATGTCATTTGTGCATTTGTTTGCTGCTTCTACGCATCTAAATTATATATTTGCGCATCGGGGTATGAAATTTCCCTTATCACTGGATACTGGTTTTGCGAACAGAATTTTTTTAAATGTGAATTTGGAATATCTTGTGGTTGAACTTTATCTGTTTCTGGTAAAAGATTGAAGTAGTGACTAATCACTATTAAAACAAAGTATGATTTCAAACCTGAAAAAAATACATTTTATATAAAAAAATAAAACGGCAAGTTTTTGTTTTAAATGTATTTTTTTAAACAAGGTATTATGATGGCTTTTTTTGCCATTTCAAAGACTAATGAAAATTGAGTTAATCAAAATATTTTTTAGGACATACGAAACGCTGGATTTTTTTACTATGGGACATTACAGCACATTATTTTAATAATCTCACAGGAAATCGAACCCAGAACATTACAACGTGTACAAATATTATTAACGCGTTCAGATTCCAAGAATTTTATAACATTAAAAATATTTAATGTAAAGGAATCAAGTAAAATAAGAAAAAGGTTAAAAGACAAGACCACAAATCGCAACCTCTATAAGTTTTAAAAAAACTGTGTCTTGAGTTAACTGTGACATTTTATAGAATTTGGAATGTAGTAGACTGTGGCAAAATTTCGTAACTAAAATTTTCACTATAACCGCATACAGAGTGCATAATGGTCCTCTAACAAGATATTTACTTTTAAAACTCGTCAACGCTGCCATAATCCGAAACGTGTCAGTCATAACATAGTGATTCAAAATTAACAATCAAATACATAGTTTAATAAATAATTGTCGTAATTAAACGTAACCATCGAGCGATGACGGTAACCACCGAGTAAAAAATACTCGTCCAGAATTTTGGTTCGACTTAACACACAGAAAAGTATTCTTCTTCCGCCCAGACATTTTTATTTTTATTTATTTTTATTTATTTGTTTTACAATGGCGGGCTAAGTGGAAATTCTCAAAACTGAACGATGAAACAAAGATGTTATTTTTTATTTTTTAGTTTCATGTAAAAATAAAACAAAATGAAACAGTTACTAAAATAAAACTAGCAATTTGTGTAAGTTAATTGGGTAAATGTTGAATAAGAGAAGGAAAATAAAAGTAGGAAAGATATGGGAAATGTGTCCTCAGACGTGATTTAAATAAAGTCGCTGTGGAAATACATTGTATAGTCCCAAATCAACACAGGACTTTGATTTCATGTAGTTGGGATTTGTGTCTCAATTAAATGTAACATAAATATATTGTAAATAATACAAAAAAATAGTTGATGTGAAATGATTCCACAGTCGAGTCACATGCTATATAATCTGTGGTCGCATGAACAGTAGGTATATTAATTTGTAAAGAATGGGGTATTATGGGTGGGAATTATGAGGGTGCTTACAGAATGTGAACGATAAGGAAAGCCATGATCCGATAAGCGTCGAAATTTTTCACAAAGGTACAGCTTGCCCACCACATACCGCACACCTTAGCGGTGCCAACATACACGGAAAAGTTCCTCGTTGCCAAACGAGAAAATCTGCCCGAAGGAGCTCTCTGTAATCTGGTAGCCTTAGCATGTTTGTGCTGAAAAAAGGTAATCCAGAAGAACGTCATAAACACTTCATTGGATTGAGAAAAGAGGGAAGTGAATTCTTCACTGACTGGGGTTAAATTGATTGGATGTGATCAGTTTGCCGAAATGATAACATTTTTTAAAAGCCGTGAAATTATTTTTGGAAAACACCAGATGTGTATATCCGACAGGACCTATAACAAGGCCACGGATAGTAGCGAGAAGCTCCATTCGGTAATCATAAAGAGGGGAAAAGACCACAGGCTGTGTTCAGAAGATTGATTAGGATATCCGCACCAGCACGAAGGAGAATCAACAATATTAAACACAATAAATTTACCATGACCTGATAAAAACTGCGTAGTCCAGTAATCCAAGGATAACCCAAGAAGATTCTAACGGATCGAAGGAACATAAAGAAAGGTAACCCTCCCTGAAGGGGAAGATTCTCATCGCGATCGCCAAACATCAAGAAGAGCATTTAAAGACATTTTTTAAAATTCGATTGATTCATTCCTTAAGTTGGGAGTAGTTTCACAAAAGTACAATGGAGCATACTTACCCATGAAAAATAAAGAAAACATGATTCCAAAAACACCAAGTCCTATTTCATTGGCTTTGAAATGCAGTACACCGAATATAAATGGCGATATAGTATACATGAATATACTCAGTATTGAGAATACTATCCAAGTAAGCAACAGCGGAGAAAAGTTCTGAAATAAGCGGGTTTAATATTACATAATCCTTTTCATTTTACATGGCAACTATAAACCAACATTGGTATGTTTACCCTGTGGCGGGTTCATTATTGAAAGCGTGTATTTTAAATAAACTATGAATCATATTCTGTAACAAATTTATTTGTTTACTCAATACGAAAAAACATTTTTAAAAGGTTTAATGAATTACAGCTCCAGACGGAAATGCATTACATTAGAAATTATAATTTAATATGGAATCAAATTTATTCATTACATTTTTGGAATAACCATTCTTAAAAAACAATTTTAAAATATAATATGTAAATACGGTGTCGTTTCGTAATTTGGCTAGCCGAATAAAATGACAATAGAAAAATATCACATACTACAAATACCGATAAAAATATACGAAACGGAATTCGAAAAATTAATTCTTTTTTCAAAATCAATATTGATATTGTGGAGAAATGTTTTCATACCCAACTTAAAAAAAAAATGTATTAAAAAATATGTCCCTACAAAAACGCGACATTTTTGGCCTCGATAGTTGTGACGTCAAGATTCGTGGCGATGTTCTATTTAAATTTAAGCGGTCACAAACAATGTTCGAAATTTACACGAATCGTGACGTATTAGGGGTGTGGCCAACGCAACGGACCGTTTTCGCCGGAATTCAAAATTATAAGTCAATTTTTTTTTTACTTGACAGGATTTTATAGACGCTTATTTATTTTGAAAAGTTTTTTTAAAAGAACAGTGATATTTTCCAATTCGACTGCGGCATATATGTATACAGAATAAAAAATATAACTTAACTGTACCTTTGCTGTGCCGATAATTAGGAGAATGTCCATAATCATAATTAAGCCGCTTATTGATGCGATATTAATATAAATACCCAGATATGGGGAACTTTTATCCACTACTGTTTCCCCATTGTAATATGTCTCTCTCATGGTAGAGAATATGGTTGATGTTATAAAAACCATAGATGTCATAATCTGAAAATTATTTAAGATATATTTTGTCAATACATACTTTGTAGGCATACTATCATATAATACCGGTCGGCAATAAGTTTTATTCAATAAATGTCACCAGAAGTCAAAATTGGTTATTTATCTAATTTTCTAAGAGAACATTTGTTTTTATGCCCCGATGTGTAGATCAGTCAATTCGTCGCACAACTATATGGATACTGTAACTCATTTAACTGTATTGTCCCATTTGTATCACCCGCCTTTGGTAAAAAGCAATACAATGTAATTACTCCAAAAATATTTAATGATTTAATATTTAATGATTCAAAATATAAAACAAATTTTAAAATAAAAATAACTGCACATATAAATAGTGTAGCGAGAGATTTTTTTGAAAAATATATGTAAATCAATAAACGTAGTACTTTATATAATTGGTACACATATTATTTATATTTTTATGTACTTCATTGCTTTATATTTGTTTTATTATATGTTATACTATATTATTCATGTTTAAGTAACATTTATTCTTGGCACATATATATACTTTATATTTGTATAATAATGATTTTTAATTTCTTACATTTGATTAGGTAGGCATTTACAATTAAGCAGTTTTAGTTTTTCTTTTTTACGTTATTGTTTTATTAATATAGGACTACTTACGCTCTAAAGATAAAAAAATCTCCATCTTAGAACAGGCTGTGCCATGTTAGATGGAGACTATCATAAACAGAGAACACTCCGTTTTCATTTTACATTAATTGGTTTTATCTAGATTCCCTGTTATTAAGTAAGTATATTATTTTTTGCAATCAATTTATAAATAATAATAAATATATATTCTGGCATTAATACAGTGTGGGATGAAGAGGGATTGGTACGATTGAGCTCAAAGTCTTGTATGTTGGGCGTGTTCTTGAATATATTGTATACCATTATTTTATAACCCTTATTTGTCTTTGCTCCATAGTTTTATGTTCTTTTTGTTCAGTTTCTTGTACATACATAAATATTTTTCTTCATGTATCTGCTGTAATTGACTTATGTCGTATAATAAACAAATAATATACAATTTATTGGACAACAACTTGAGATAATGATGTAATAACTTATATTTACATATAAGTTATTAATTTAAAGTAAAGATCGGATCGACAAATTTTAAAATAGCGGAATATACGAACTAACATGTACTTGTCCTGGTTCATATATAGGACAAAGCGGGAGAGCTATTAAATATAGAGTGAAAGAACATTTAGCTTCACATAGATTAAATAACGACTTATCAAACTATGCATCACATTTAAATGAATTTAAACATACTTTTGATAAAGAAAAAAACATAAAAATTTTACATTTAGGACATAAAGGTCAAAAATTAGATAGATTGCAAATTTTAGAAATAAATAGGAAAAAAAAAATAGCGATAGAATTTTAATAAATCAGCAGATACAATTTAAAAACTCACCCTTATTAGCCTTCTTAGTTAGACCCTGTACATTGTAATAAAACAATAAATATTTTTCATAACATAGAATATCCTCTTAAAGTACACCGCCAACACGTATTTCGATCATTTGTCTCACTCTGTTCCATTGCAATATTGCGTATTGTATTTTTTTCAACTTATTTTTAAATTTACCTACACTTGAGATGATATTTAGTTTTATATAAATTATCCATACACTGTATAATATTCACCAGTCTGAAGATGCCCATTAGAAGGTGAAAGCGCTAATTGGTCCAAATAAATAAGTGGAAGTGTACCTAGTATTTTTTAAATTAATAACTTATACGTAAATATAAGTTATTACATCATTACAATGGAATTCCATCAAGAATTGTCAATAAATAATTTAAATAAAATAACTTGAGATAAGGTTTACAAAGTATAAATTATTCGGAAGATAAAACAAAAAAGATTATTCTGTTACTTAATTACTAGTATGAATTTGAGAACCGTGTCATCGGCAGAATTCTTTAAGGAAAAAAGTCAAAAATATATTTTTAATCCATTCAGCATTAACTTTATGGAACAACGCTTTAATAAATTATCGAATAGAGTTCAAATATTAACTTAACCAAAACAGATAGAAAAATATCTCCCCTATCACTACCTTCATAACCACTTTCTCTGCACAATATCTTTGTATAGTTTATGTTTTCACCTGTGGGGTGATTTTGTTGTTTTAGTATTTAATGTGAAAAATGTTCAGCAGTTGGAAAATAATGTTTGGAAGAATTGTATAAATTGTATTGGTTCATATACAATTACTTCTTTTTGTTGTTAAAATATTGGACAATGCAAACAAATATCAAAAACAGTCAATGTAATGTTCAAAACTGTATTGTATAAATTTGCTTTTTTTCCATTAGAGCATTTCAAATTTTCGTTGTCGATAAGGTTTATTCATAAATGGGTTGTTCATAAAAATATAATAGTAGGTAATATGTCATAAGAAGTAAATAATTGGGACTTTATGACGTCGTAAATTAATCTTTAAATCATTTGACGTCCGTCACTGGATTTGAAAAATTATCACTTCAAGTAATTCAACAGATTTTCAAAAAATTGTTACAGATTGGTATGAAAAATTTCACGAAATATCAAACAGATAAAAATACAACGGATGATTCGAATGTGAGGGAACGTACTTGCTCTGACTCCCTAGAAAATCCACGTTGAGTCAGAGCACAAATATTATCGGTTAATCATTTATACATTATTTACTTCAATAAAAAATGAAAGACAATTATAGTTTAACTTAATAAAGGTCATT
The DNA here is from genome assembly GCF_059751315.1 of Micrasema longulum. NCBI lineage: Eukaryota > Metazoa > Arthropoda > Insecta > Trichoptera > Brachycentridae > Micrasema > Micrasema longulum. The sequence goes on from NW_028278209.1 coordinate 611,816, forward strand.
TTATTAATAGTCAATGTAAAATTTACCAAATCGAAAACTCCAATAATAGACGCTCCCTTTTTAACAGTGCATCTGCAGAAGAATTGTTTTAGTAGGCACATTTTAAACCATAACGTTAAATAAATTAACCAATATTATTTTACTATCTTAGATAAAACTATTACGCATACATATGCTCACGTGAACATAAACTGTTATTTGAAATAACAAAGAAATAATAAATACTCGTAGCATTAAAATAAATCACGTTGAATCATTACAGTGTCACTTATACATTTTTTTATCGATTCCTACCTACCGTTTGATATCTCAACAAATCTTATCTAATTTTAGGATATCACTGTTTTTATTGTGGACCAAAATAATTTATTAATTGAAGCACCTGCAAAATACCGAATAAGAAATGTTAAAAACAGTTCATTATTAATGATACTTTTGGTAATAAAACAATCCGTTAAGATTTTGGAATACCTCTTAAGGTTCTTAATGTTCCTTAGAACAGTAATTGAACCCATACAGGGTGTTCATTAAACCCTGTCACATCCGAAACCACGACGATCAATATGAGCAAGTAGACACATTGGCATATTAAAATAATTTTTTAGAATTAATATTTTTTTTCTTAAAAGTATCAAAAAAATCAAATGGTGGCTTACTTCTGCAGGGGAGAAACGAGGAAGGGGGAGGGGGAGTCTGATACGCCGATAAATGTGCGGCCGCGCTCCCCTCGCTTCTCCCCTGCAGAAGTACGCAACCATTTGTTTTTTTAATATTTTATTTAAAAAAAAATATTTCATCTTAATATTTTTTTCAATATGCTAATATGTCTTCTTGCCCATACTGATCATCGTGGTTTCGGATGTGACAGGGTTTAAAGAACACCCTGTATATTATATACATTAATGATATTTTTAGTATAGAGAAAATGAATATAAATATAATTTAACACTGAACCTGCTCAATTTAAGGGGATGTTAATGGGATGAAATAAATATAAATTCATATGTCGATATTAATAACTTAAATTAATGCTTTGATAATAGTCTTTTATCCTGGACATTGAAATATATAATCCCATCTCTCTCTAAAATGGCACTACAGCCCTTATCGAGCCTTCCTTGGCTTCCATTAATTTTCGCCTCCAACTCATTCAGTCATCCGCTGCAACCCTACATATACGTCCATTTTTCATTTTTAACAAGTTAAACTTTCTGTAAAAATTCGTATCCACACTACAAAATGCAATGAAGGATATCGGCATCATGTTAAACACTGCCTTTAAATAATTGGGAAAATAGGTATAAGATATTTAAACACAATCATGGACCAAAATTTACAATGAAAGAAATTAATCTTATTGACATAAGAACGAGAAAGCTAATATGTATATTAATTAGATTAAGAAATTTATTGACAATGAAAGATTAAAATCAATTTACTTTGCATTAGCTCAATCTATATTTGGAATCCGATGAGGTTATGCTTTTAAAACAAATACTTTACCGGTCGATAAAGGTCTCCTTTTCTCACTGCCCTATTGTTTAAGAAGTTCAGGGTTCTAGATATAAAATTGCTAATCAAAAATAATTGTTTTCTTCAAATCCATAAGCACAAACCAGAACATATATAATTACTGGAGAATTTAGCCATGGTTTGACTGCAAGAATCGGGAGGTTCCTTGCTTTTCCTACTCTCGAGGGAAAGTATATTGTTAGGAGAATGGAGAATGGAGAATGGAGAATGGAGAATGGAGAATGGAGAATGGAGAATGGAGAAACGAGAATGGAGAATGGAGAATGGAGAATGGAGAATGGAGAATGGAGAATGGAGAATGGAGAATGGAGAATGGAGAATGGAGAATGGAGAATGGAGAATGGAGAATGGAGAATGGAGAATGGAGAATGGAGAATGGAGAATGGAGAATGGAGAATGGAGAATGGAGAATGGAGAATGGAGAATGAAGAAAGAAGAATTATGAATGATGAATAAAGAATAAACCTGCGGATTCTGGATTTTAGGAAAAAATCTAAAGAAAGACCTTACCGTCCCGAAATAAGAGCATTTCGGTTGCCTTTCAGTATCTATCATCTGGAAAAGCTGTTAATGTGCGTTGCCACATCTTGCATTCACTTTTGACATTGTTATATTATTTTATCCATAACTCATTTGTGTAAATGGATGTGGAATCAGCCTTAATAAATAGTGCTTAATTTATCCAAAGAAACAATAATTTATTTATTTTTTTCAAAAACCCTTCAATTTTAATTTCTGTATTTTAAAATCACACGTGCACTTTCCATTATGTTGTATTCTGAATTGGGATACAACATAATAAGTTGGGAGTCAACAAAGGAATTTTGAAACTTACTGATTTTACCAAATTACAACGGGGATGGAGAACATTTTAGAGAAGGAAATATGGAAGTCTAGACATTTACAGGGCTTATGACCTGTCATTGGCTGGTTTAAGTGGCTACTTTGCCCACTGTGTAACATTCACCGTTTTGCCTATGCTTGAACATCCATATTTCTTCAATTCTTCCACCTGTTGGTTTTAGTGAAGTTAAAGAGCTGAAACCTTTATTGTTTTGAAGAGATTCATCTGATTGAATTATTTCACATGCCAAGTAACGCCTGAAAACATTTTTGTAATTTTACTGATTAATAATAATAATAATAATAATCATGGTTTAATAACAAAAAATTACAATTGCTTTATCTACTACATACATAAATAAGTAATAGTCTAGTCTGCCTAACTAGGTACAACCTGTTTTAAGTCAGACATTTTAATGCAAAAATAAACAATAACATTACTACCTACAAGTGAATTTATTATATAGTTATACTATTTATTATTTAAGAATGTTTTTGGATAAATTTTCCGATTTTCTCTGTGAAACTAGCGCCTTTGATTTACACAGTCAACGTTTTAATGAAGTCATCCGCCGCCCCTTGACGGCCGCTAGGTGACAGTACCGCTTTCCTAGGAAACCATAGCTTTACAGCTACTAATTATTTATATCGGGAAAATTGCCAAACTTAAGCTAGAACTCATAAATGACGATCATTTTTTAAAATAAAACAATGTTTAATTGGAATAAATTAAAAGTGATTTATTATACCTATATAAGTTATCCGATATAGTTGTTACTGGTGGCGTCCATAACTCCCCTTATAAGAATAATTGATTCAACATATATTTTATTTGCTAAAAATCTACATTGCGCATGAATCAATTATTTTCATCGGAGCATTTCTGACATTTGTAAGTTAGGTTTGGATTGATTAGCAGTTTGATTTATTTGTACGCTTGCATTTACAACTGGTGCATTTTGATATGGATTATACGCGTGCGGGTATGTCATCTGTCCATTTGGGTATGGCGTTTGTACATTTGGGAATGGCATCTGTACATTTGGGTACGGCGTTTGTACATTTGGGTACGGCGATTGTACATTTGGGTACGGCGTTTGTACATTAGAATATGGCGGTGGTGGCGTTTGTGCATTTGAATACGGCATTTGCATATTTGGGTTAGGCATTTGTGCATTAGGGTACGTCATTTGTACATCGGGTGGAAACTGTGTCTGAAGATATGGATTTGGGATTGCCTGGGGTTGAATTATGTTCTTTGATACCATTTCACGGAGGTAATTACTTACCACAGCTATAAAATATACTTTGATTGCTGAAAAAAATTAAACATGTCAAATTTCCTTTTCGGTTTACTGTTGTTACTTTCGTCTTACGTTATACATATATATATATTTATAAAATACACAGAGACAGCTTATAGTGACAAAACCAAGAACAGCCTATGTATGTCTGTGAACTTAGCCCCACTCGCTTGAAAATCTATTTTGAGTCGAGGCACTTGTAAAGTATTCATAAAATAAACAATACCTTCAAGAAGGGAATATGGAAGTCTAGGCATTTACAGGGCTTGTGACCTGTCATTGGCTGGTTAAAGTGGCCATTTTACACACTGTGTAACATTGACTATTTTTTATATGTTAGCACATCCATATTTAATGACTCCCGAGGGGGTGAAATCCAGTCTTTTGTCTACAAACATTTGGACAAACTCAAATATTGTATACAACTGGTCCAAGAAGAAGTTTAAAAATTGGAAAAAAAAAATTGGCGTTGGCGTTGGTATGTGAAATAATTAGTCAGATGAATCTTTTCACAACAATACAGGTTTCAGCTCTTTACCTTCACTGAAATCAACAAATGGAAGAATTGAAGAAATATGGATGTTCTAACATAGGCGAAATGGTAAATGTTTCACAGTGGGTAAAGTGGCCACTTAAACCAGCCAATGACTGCTCATAAGCTCTGTAAATCCCTAGACTTCCATATTCCCTTATTGAAAGTATTCTCCATCCCTGTTGTAATTTGTTGTTCTTATGATCGTTAAGTTCTCTCCAAAATGAACGTATTTATGCAGAAAGCAGCCAGTTCACAATTTAAAAAAAAAGGGGATATTGATGTTATCGGGTGCAGTAAGATCAATTATATGTTCTGCTAAAAACAGCCAGACCGCTTTTATACAAAAACACTATAATAATCAACTTCTGAAAATGGTGTCAATCACAAAAACGGCATTTCTCAATTTGCAGAAAACACCCACAGCACTAGAAAAATCTTATAGTACTTTAAAAATCTTGTTAATTAATTAGATTCTTGTTTGTTATACAAAAAAAAACTTATATACTCATTGTTTATTATTTGTTAAAGTCAAAGACATTCTTACTGTTGTATAGGCTTGATTATTCACTATTTTTACAAAGGTACTATTTTTACAAAGGTACTATTATCTCAGTTTCAATTTTCTATGGCTGGCTGCTTTCTGCATAACTACGTTCAAATATATCTCGAGTAAATATGTATGTTTTTAATATTAAAACTTAATGATAAAGGTAGGTACGTTGTACCAAATACATAATAAAATTATATAATTACCAAGATAAAGTATGGCGTAAAAAATGCCTAGGAAACCCAGTGAATTTTCATGAACCGAAAAATTTATAGCCGCAAATACAGTAGGACATACGAAGTTGAAAAATGACGCTAGAATTGAGAAAACTAGCCAAAATACTAGAAGTGGCCTTGATTCCTGAAAACAAACGTACAAGCATTAATGAAGAGATTAATTAAAAACTGGACTGGAATGTTTAACGATCTCGCGGGGATATAGAACACTTTTCTACCACGAGCACGTAATTTACGTACTAAGCCAGAGGTCGGCAAACTTATTAGTCAAAAGAGCCAAGGATCAGCAGTACAAAAATTAAGATTTCTTTTGCGAGCCAGATGTATTTTCGTATAAAAACGTTTCCTCAAAGCCAACGGGCCTAATTATGTGGTCAAAGATTTGCGTATTTTTCTCTCTATTTCAACTAAAAATTCTTTGAATTGGCGATAATTGACCAATTTTGTTGACAATCTTGATTACCAATTCCAAAATGTTGCATTTTTCTGGAGACGTCTTCGCACAAAGCACTTCTTGGTGAATGATGCAACGACAAACAAGTATCTCGTGATAATAGAAACAGAACCTTTTTTCTTTCCGGTCACACTTTTTGTCCCATCTGTTGAAATTGAAACAATTTTATCGAGTGTAAGATAATGTTTCTCTGTCCATTTAATGACAGTGTTTGCAATATCCTCGCTACGTGTTTGATCTTTCAATGGCAATGATCCTAAAAGTTCTTCATTAGGACTCGTTGACAAAATAAGCGAGAGTAAAACTTGAGTTGTGTGAGCCGCACTCAAAGAGCCACATGCGGCTCGCGAGCCGCGGTTTGCCGACCACTGTACTAAGCTAACGCTTAATTAACTTGAGGATGGGGTAGCACATAATATCCCCACAGCATCGTCTTTGGTTTACATAAAATCTACAGTGTATTTTTATGTGATTCGGGTTTTTTCTCTTCTCACATACTTTTATATTTATATGCTTATAACTGCTAGAAATAATCCCTGGTTCAATTACGACAATAACATATACTAGTATATAATAGTATACGGCCCGGTAAATCGTATCACCTCCACATGATGACAACTGAACGGACACAGTAACTTCTGGTGACAGCGGTCATCAAGCGGAGATACCATATTTCGTAAGGACATGTTATCATTAATTAATTTTAGTAGTTTAAAAAATATGTTATCAGATGGTTGTAGAACTCTGAACTATTATTTGGTTCCTCGCTTTTTTAATTTCTGACTTTAACATTTCGTGTAAAAATATTAGAGATGCACCGAATATTCGGTAATTATTCGTATTTGGCGGGGTTTTATTTGTTCAGTTTTCGAAATAATATTCAGTTGAGATGCCGAATATTAAATTACTTACGGTGGACACATATTAGGCCAGCGAATGTTGATGTTGATGCATTGCCCCTTTTTCAGCTTTCAATGACAACAGCTGGAGGCGCGATGCAGAGGCCTGGGTGAAGATCTATGCGACATCCCATCGGTGATAGGTAATAAAGAACTCACACGAGAGGTAGTATCATACATGATCAATATAGCGCAGGAAATTGGTAAAATAAACAAAAGTAGGGAACAAAATGCCGAATACTCCTCTAGTGGAACGGAAGACCTGTTGACTACTGCCAACAGGCCGGCTTCTCTTGAAGACTTTTAAGTGGTTTCCTCTCCACGTGAGCAAATGCTGAGAAGTTCCTGATTAGCCCACATTAATATATCCCTCCTGATCCCAATAGTTTAGATACATTTTAAGATATTTAATTGCAGAAAAATCCACTTTTTTTAAATATAAACCTTGTATATTATAAGCAAGGTAAATAATAAAGCATCTCCAATATAAAAAAATATATATAAAAAAAAGGCCAGCGAATGGGACCGCATGCAAGCGGAAGTTTGTGAATTTATCCAAATTATATAAACATAATATTATAAGGGTATGTCGTCTCGTCTGTTTAGTGTAGTCATCATGTGCTTTTTAAGGTAGATTCCCGTCGCCCATTACTTTGGATATAAAACGATCGATAAAAGAGGTTTTTTTGTGTGGAATGGGTTATCAGCTCTGCCATCATTATTGTCATGCAGAATCTATTGGCCTGCCAAAATTTACAAAATGTGTTGTGTGGGTATATGTTCGCTGTACCAAAGATCTTATTGATTGCATAATGGTATAATGCTACCAATTATTGATTTTTTTCCCAAAATAAAATGAGTTTGCATGCCATATATCGCATCGGGGGTTGCGTGAGTTGGGATTTTAATAGGAGTTTTTCATTTGTTCTGTTGTCATTCATAATTAGTTAAACTATTTTTTTAATGATAATAATTAGAATGCCGTCTTATAATACTATCTAATAATACATATCTCAGAACTGTATGAAATTTGAAGTAACATAATAAAAACAAAAGTGTTATATTATTTTTCATAATTATTATTACGATATTGTGTTATTACTGAGCACTTGAACACCCACCTTGATTATTCCGATGATTAGAACTATATCCACAAAGATAACGATTGAACTAAACGATGCCATTGCAATGTAAACCCCTACGAAAGGGCTCACACTTGAAATCACCATATGATCGCCAAAATCTTCCTTCATGATCGTAGTCGCGTATATTGTAGAAATTATGAATACCGAAAGAGCGATTGCCTGAAAATAAAAACAAAATATTTAATATATATTATTTATTTCTTTGTGAAGCAATAAAGCTAAAGCAAATGTGACAAATGAATTATACAGAAATACATCTTATATACCTAATATAATGTATAATTCCAGTACTCCTATATAAGTGCAAATTTTAGCTCTCGGACTTCGGCGTTAGTAATGAAATCAAATCACCTTATTACCTAATATTCTCCTCAAGCACTTACTCTCAGAACTCAAAGTTTGGTGTTTTGAGTTTTTGTAAGGTGCGTAAGTGTTCCTTAGGACTCTAAAAGCATCTCCTCCAAAGACCCCACCAAAGTTAGCTGTTATAGAATTTATAGAACTATACCCCCCCCCTCCCCATGACTATTTATTTTTATTCTTTTTCACAAAAAAAGGTTAGAGCTAGGGGAAAACTGTGACAAGTAAATATCATAAAATTATCTACAAAACGATACCTTTTCCGTGTACGCATAATTCAAGTACAACGGACATTTGATTGGAAAAAAATTAAGAAATTCGGAATATTTTTGAACCTATGAATCCTATAAAAACGGATAATGTGGAAAGTGACATTAGAGCGATTGGCCTGGCAAACTGGAGAAGAGCCGCGGGGTGCAGGGACGAATGGAGACAAATTCTGGAGGAGGCCAGGGCCCACAACGGGCTGTAGCGCCACTGATGATGACTTTTAGAGTCCTGAGGAACGCTTGTGCCGAAAATCAAAACCACAGTATTTTTTAGGTTGAAGATTATTTTTCTGGGCTATTATTAGATGTTATTATATCATATTGAGTTTAAAATGTATGTGGTTAAAGGTATTTCGACTGTTTGATATAAATTTAGACCTACCGAAAAAATATCAACCATCCACTGTATATATTTCTAATTAGAAATATTGACAAAATTGTATCTTCGCTCACTCTGGTTATACAATAATATTATTAAATATACGAAATTGTAATATATTTTATAATACTGTGTTTTTTATTTTATTTAGTTTGTATTATATTTGAAACATTGAAAATGGAAAAAATCGTCATTTTCAACCATTGTTTCTAAAAAAAATATTACAAATACACATTTATATAATACATACCATGTCACAAATTCCTATGATAAAAGACCCCTTTTTTAAGCTGTATACATTGCAGCATTGTAGCATTCGGCACATTTTTAATAATTATGTAGGCAACTGAAAATAAAGTTCTAAAATGTTGGTTACAATTCGCTATATTATGTAGTATAAGAAAAAATCCATTTTTAAAAAATATAAAGGTTCATGCACTGTTGATCATTTTAACTTTACGAAATAAAAAATATCGAATGCTACGATTCGTATACCAATTCAGTGCCCTATGAACCATTAGATGCGGATAACGGAATGGGGGATTATCATTCAAATAAATAACTCGTTCATTGTGACATTAAAAAAAAAATTGCTGTGAGGAATAAATCTGTATATACAAGGCAAAGTTTGTATGTGTGTCCTCAATATAGACTGAATAACTACTCGACCGATTTACGTGCGGTTTTCAGCGAAATGCAGATCTTTGCCATGAGCATATTTATAGCTCTTAAAATCTCCAATTTATTAAGTAGCAAAAAGTTAGGAACGTAAATGTTTTTTTTATCGTTTTCCAGGGCTGCATTCCCCAAGAATGCATATACAAAAAAATGAAAAGATGTCATTTAGTTTAAAAACAACATTCGTTTTTTATGGATCCTAATTAAATTATTTCCTTAAATTCCTTATAATTTCTACCCATTTATTTCTATATCCTGGATTTATTGTTATACTAAAAAAATATACAATAATAATATCAATACATTTTCTAAAATAGCATTCCTAAATAAAATGCACCCCTGTTTTTTTTTCCTTTGTTAGGGCCTTCCACCAAAACATGATAACATCAGGCAAAAACAAGTTACATATATTAACAAATTAGTATTGAAAATAACATTAAAACAACACAAACAGAATAGAATAACAATATATACACAAACAATAGACAGCAAAATAATATTTGTAATAATAACCCTGAGACCTCTTGCATGGTAGACATTCGCGCTGACCATGCCACCACGAGGCTGATAAGTATCTAGGTAACCTACTTATAAATAAAAAGGTTCACCTTTTTTTGTACGTTTATCTGAACGGTTTTTACACGCTTTTACCACACAGCCAAGCATTTCGGTTTCGAATTCAATGTCAAGCTCCTGTCAAAACCTAGTTGGTGGTCAAAGGACGACTAAATACGCGTAGGGCAGGACTGAGCGTTTGGGCATGAGTTAAGTGTAATAATTTTAGAGGGTTCCGGGTGCGTCTATGTGTATTTATATGTCGACGGTTTTATTAAAGAACACCGATCCTGTTTCTATGGTTACATAAAAGCATCATGAAGTAAAGTTTTGTAAGCATACTTAATAATGTTTAATCACTCCGTGGTCCGACTTTTCTTCATACAAACGTATTCCCGTATTTCCTCTCTGGATTATGGCACTAGAATAGTGATTTTTTACACACTATACATTGTTTTGTTTTTTTTTTAATTGTTTATTATGGGAACAAGAATCGTCCATAAAATAAAAATGAACCGTTTCATCTGCTGTCTTCGGACGCACGGTATATATAATACAACTATTTTTGAAAAATGCAAAACGTCCCGCTACAGAAAATTTTATTCTGAAACTCAAAAAAATAATGAAATCGGTTCAGTTTTGAGGTGCGGAAAACGGGACAACGAAACGTCGGGTTTGTCTACATTCAGTTGTCTTTTTCGCCCAGTATTGGGGAGGCATTTGCAAGACAGTGACAGAAAAACTGTTCGAATACTTATTTATCAAAATTCTCAGTCTTCACAATTTATGTAAACCCAAACACAAAAAAAATGCATATGTACAAACAAGTATCTAATTTGGACTAAATACAATAACTGATATCAAACTTTCGATTGTGTTCGTTTAATCTATATGTACTAAAACCTAGCTATTGCTATTGCAAAGCATTACCGGGTTCAGCTTGTTTATTATATTATTTGAATATAACTCATTAAAACTGTAGATAGAATGCGTGAACTGTCTGAGTGTTAAGATAAAAAAAAACAACCTACCTCTTTTCTTACACCAAAACAACACTATTTCATCTGTCTACATTTGTGAACATTTTATTAAGTATTCTGCTGTCACCTGTCCATTTTCGTAGAAAAAAAATATCGCTACTTCTTGTGTTCTGACTAAAATTATTTTTCATTTTATTGATTATATTTTCTTGATATAGTATCCTTATCTCAGAAAGATAATGTATCATATCGCAGATCAGGGTTCCTGTTATTGTGTTAGAATTGATTTATAATTTTAAAATAAACAATTATATGTATCATCTATTAGAAATTCATTTACTAACGTATTCGTTTTCCTTATCCGCTTCTACTTATGAATTAGAAAACTATTATACTACCCATAGATGGGGTCTGCGTTCAAGGCGCACGCTTCGCCAAATAAACTGAAAAATCGTCTTCGACTGCCTTCCAGGACGACGGGAGTCCCCAGCTGTGAAAAAGAGGCAATTTAAGTTCAGGCTCTTCTGAGGCATCCTCAGCACTTGTCTTAGCCAGGTCCAGGGCCGCACTCTCAAGACACTTTTTATAGGAGGCTGCTGTGTCCGTTCTCGGACTTCAATGTTAGTATTGAAATTGAACCACCGTATACCTAATATTCTCTTCAAGCACTTTCTCTAAAAATTTGGTGCTTCGAGTTTTGGTAAGGTGCCAGGATTAGCACCCATATAGGAATACTACCATTCTCCAATTAACAAATCTATGTCACAATAATAAAAATATGGATCCATTTTCAACTACGTTTTTTGTTGTTTTCACAAAAATATACTTTTCAAAAGTACAGGTACAGCGGGATTCGAACCCGAAACTTTATCTAGGTATCCCACTACAACGGTATTACAAGTCCATCTAATTTACTTATTTTAATCATTAATAGGAATCTCGCGTTACGTATAATATTGTGTTGTTATTTTTATCTCGTGGAAACTAAAAAACCTGCTTAAATTTCAAATCAAAGTCGATGGTTATTTTTGGTTCCTTTCCATTATCATTAAAAAAACGTGCCCTTGGTTATTTCTTATTGTCTATAGTAAAATATTAAAATTGAATTATTGTTCATTTCCACTCAAATATGTGTTTCCACTTCTATGTATATTTTCTATGACTAACTAAAATTTCGTTTTGAGTTTTGACGTTTCTCGCGGTCGCAAATCTTATGAATATTGCATAAATCTATTAGTATTTATTTGTAGTTCATTTATTATTTTGTAAATCGAGACAATGAAATAAAATGGATGTGAACATAACAGCAAAATATGACTTCCAGCGCATTTGTCGTATATGTTTGTCAGAATCCTCGGATATGTCTAATATATTCAACTCCGATCGGAATATTTGTGAAATAGTTACAAGCTGCTCTGATATAAAGGTAAAAAATGTATTTTAAATAATATTATTAGTTTTCAGTGAGAACTTTGTATGAGTTATTTGTGTAACTTCTTTGCATTTTCAGCTTGCTAAAGACGATGGTTTACCAGAACAGATTTGCAAAATATGCACGCAACAGGCTGAAGACGCTGTTAGTTTTAAACATAAATGTGAAATATCGGATGTAAAACTGCGACATTATGTTACTAACACCTTTAATAATCTATCAGACATGGATATCAAAGGCGAAAGTTTATTGGGAATAAGTGATATTAATGATTATTTTAAATGTGAAAACCAGTCTCCAGATTCTATATTTACCAGGTCTGTATTAGTACATTTTGTAAGCACCTGAAATATCAAGATATTACTGCAATAATTCAATGCTCTATGAACTATTAGGTGTAGTAAGACTAAAGATATTCATTTTTTTATTTTATATCTTTTACTATATCAATTTAAGTGGCACTTCTTAGAATTTACATTACAGGTATTTTAATAAATAAAAAAATAGCTGTTAGGACTTATATACAAATATTTTAACTGAGAGCCACCATTGATAATGGTTTAAAAGGAGTAGATTCTTTTGAATTATTTAGAATACTACCTCTCTTTTTTTTAATATTTGGTTTTTAAGTTAAAGTTTATGCCTGCTTTAAAAATGTTCTCATTAATATTTGCATCATTTTGTTGTAATGAAAGTAAACTTTTGAAAATTATTGTTACAAAGAGGACAGTATAATTTTTTTTAATGTATGAGTGATCAATGCCTCTTTTTCATAATACAGTGTTTTTCCTCGTCGTTTAAATGTATATTTTTCTTGATTCTGTTGATATACATCCATAGTTTATTAATCTGTATTTAAAATCAGATTACTTTATTGATGAGTTTTTAATTGTTAGCAATGTTATTATAGAACTTTAATACTATATGTTTTATTAATTTCAGCCCTAAAGATAAAAGATTTTATGGTTTCCAACCATTTGATACTTCCGTCCCAAAATATGAATGTGTTCTGTGTAAAGATATATTTTATACAAGTAAAGATCTTGTTTTCCACATTCACAATCACTCCATTTCTTTAAAAGAGGAAGAAGTTACCAGTCATGTATGTGATTTATGCAAAGGGTATGTTTTAAATATATCAACTTAATTTGATAGAAAATAATAACAAAGAAACTACCCGCATTACAATATATCTACTGGGGCTGGGGTAATTACTACACCTAGGTAACTTCATAATCATAATTTTTTTAGTTAACCATTAAAACACATTTTGTATCTTCCTCTATGAATGCTACAAGTAGACAAGTCGTGCATTCAAATCATCGTAATATTATTTTAATACACCAGTTGTCTATTTATACTATTCATGAAGGAGGAAACAAAAATGTGTTTTTAGTAATGATTTAATAATTTATGTGAATGGTAAGTCATTTGGAACGGTAAGAAGTTATAAAAGGTTGCAGTAAATTATTTGGTCCCAGTTAGGCGACATTGTAATGGTAGGTTATCACAACCTTAATGATCAAATTTATAAGATATAGAAGAATAATGAAGATAACCAAATAAAGTACCTACAAACAACTTACCATTCACCAGTTTCGCTCAATCGGCAAGAACATGAGAATTCTCCAAAAGAATAAGATTATGTTGTTTAAATTTAATTTTATGAACTGCATCAAAAACATTTTATATAAAAAACTTTACTGTAAAATGGAATAAATATGACTCGGAGATCTGGATTTTATGAAATAAACAACTCGTTAGTGAAATACAAAATTTTAATAAAAGAAGCAATCCTCTACAAATATAACAAGGTTAGATATTATTAAAAAATCAGAATTCTGCCTAGCTGGTGTGAATATAAGTTACTAATTAAAAATACTTGGTACACTTCCATTTGTTTATTCGACCAATTAGCGCTTTCGCCCTCTAATAGGCATCTTCAGACTGGTAAATATTATCCAGTGTAAGGATAATTTATGTAAAACTATTAAATATAAGTTATTACAGTGGTATATCATCAAGAATTGTCAAATCAAGCGGTTTTAGCAGTTAAGTCAAAAATGACAATTTTGAAGTTACATTAGTTCTAGTAATTACCCCACGAATATGTTAAAAACACTGAAGCTCTATGCATTATTTTTATGGTATGCTATCTCAATGACTCTTTGAAACTTGGGTTTTCTTTTATATAGGTGTGTATTTAAAACTATTGGAGCACTCTATCAAAGTGATTAGATTTTGCAGCTGTTTATTAAGTTTATACTCAACTAAAGATAACTGCTGTTCTTATTTTTAAATCATAGATTTTAGCCACAATCTCCAGTCCAACTCGGTTATTACGAGGAAGACGGGACCGACTGAATTTGCTCGTTATAAGCATTACTCATTACACCAGAGGAAGGTTTTTTTTAATCCAATCGCCATTGCATATTGTCACTATTGAAAATTTTAATAAATGCTTACCACTTTCTAAATTTCAATTGCAGATAAATAAACATTCATATTTTTTTACAATGTTGACACTATAAATAAGGATACAGAAAACTTTTTACACACTTCAACCTTTTTATCACAACCTTCTATTTTACAAATAATTTTTACTTTTTCACAAATTGAAACACTTCTGCTTGTTAGCAGTCATGTTTACAATTCAAAGGTTAGGTTTTAAATTATCTGGTATCGAACATTAAAAAAAGAAAAACATTGTAATAACCCCCAAAGCAAAGGATTTGAGAATGACCCCCGTAATTCATAAAGCACAAAGAAAGTTGTAAATTTTAATAAGATGCCGACCCCGTATTTACTAAGTTCACAAAGCTTGGATGTATTATTTGCAATTTCAACCATATGTGTGATACTTTGTCAATTTTGTCGGCGAAAGCACCAATTAGGTACATAGACACTTACATAGTGTCATATACGTAAATTGATCCCGATGCCCAGCGGCACCGGTGCTAAGTTAGTCCCCCTTATGGATTTTATTACTTAGGTTCTTATAATTATATTTTTAAACGACTGAAGAGTTTTTGCTCAACTGTTGACAATATTTTTGTACGGTATGTCCGAGAAGTAGCTTGCTATAAAAGTTAATAAATGTATCGAGAAAACCGCAAACTAAAATGTCAACTAATGTTTCCTCGTTATATCCGAGATCTCGCTTTTTTTCCGTTATTGTTATAACCAAGCTCGACTGTATAACATAATGTATTTTAATTAATTACAACAGCTTAATATATAGGTATGTAAAGGTTTTGCCTTTTAATTACTAACAGACCAAAATCACCCAGTTTGACAGGTTTTATTAAACTATTTTTTTTTTATTAATTCATTATGACCCCATTACTTTAAAATTTACCATGAAAGAAAGATAAATCCTATAACACACTTTATCTGAAATTTTGTCTTTAAAGATTGTGCAATTTCAAAGTAGGTACTTACTTAATTTGTTTTGATGTTATGTGCACTTGATGAATATTTGGGACAAAAAAATATAATTGTTACAATTGCAATTTGAATAGTTTATTAATGTCCGTCCGATCTTCTTCTATGGCTCTTTCTTTCCCAACAAAGAAAATAGTTACCTGGACTTTGTTACTGCTCCAGCCTAGAATCTTGCACTTTTCTATAATACCCAACTATCTTATGATTGAGTTCAATGAATTGTGTGAAAAAATAAAGAGTTTTTATAAAAATATTATACCAGCAAATCTTGAAACTTCTGTAGAACGTTGCAACATACATATCAAATTATTTCAATGTCTTTTTATGATTGTAGAAAATTCCACAGCAGTTTTGAACTCACAAAACATCAATCGATACATAAAGAACTGTTAGTTGATGGAAATAAATTTGTTTGCCCACTTTGTCAAGATCACTTTGTTAACCATGATGGTGTTCTGAGGCACTTGTGTAAGTTTACATTCTAGAAATCATAAAAATTATAATAAGTTTACATTTATGTCACTAATCTACGTATAGACAGTTAAACGGCTAAGTGACTGATGCGATACTATCGCCAAAATTAAGTTATTTATACCACTTTTCTCAGAATTTATTGCATCTTGTAAGCTGACAGTCATGGATATCAGATATGGATTTTGTTTGGCATTTAAATCAAAAGCCCTCTTGTATTACGTTCATAAAATCAGTTGATTTATATCACACAAAATTTGACTTTTTTTTACAAATTGTCATTTAGAATTACATTAAATCAGTTTTTTTTTGTAAAATTATTTGAATTAAATTATTAAAGTAGTTTGAATTACATATTGTATAAAAATATGCTTAAATTAATTTTATTATTTATTTATGTCTGAGTTAAGTATTTTTTGTATTTATTAACATATATTTTGTAATTTTTATTGGATTTATTTGGCCAGTATGGTTTTACAGTTAAATTTTTTTTTCATGCATAGTATATTTATTTTCATTAATTCATTTAGTAAATGAAACACTCAAATTATCAAATTAATCCTTGATTTATAAAAAGAAGATGAAGCTTATTACGCTCATGAAAACATAATAATTAACAGATATCATGTTTTCAAAAACTAAATGGTTGATTTATTTTATTTTTATTATTTTATTTTATTGAAATAAATGTTGTTATTAATGTTGTAATGTTTTAATTAAATGTTGTAATTACATATAAGTTGCATATACAATAAAATACATACATGTAAGTGGCTTAAGTAAAATATAGTATTTAAAACAAATTATTACTAAACAGTTATTTACAAATTGAGAAGTAAAAAAAAATACACATTAAAAAAATTATATTACTAGTTATAAAAATACTTGAAAAATAAAATATTTGGTCATAGAAATATTTTGAACCTGTAAAAAAAAGAAAAATAATAATTTAATCCAATTTATTATAATATTTTCTAATACAGTTTGAAAGATAAACTCAGCATAAAATGAATCTATATATTTAGAGGCTCGTAGTTTTTAGTAATGATTTAAAAGCAGAGTTATAAATTTAAAAATTTCTGATTTTTCAGCCTACCACCTGGAAGAATCACATCACAAATGTAATATTTGTCGGTGTTTCTTTACATCCAAACTCCATCTTAAAAGGCATAATCAACGGGCACATTACAATACTGACCCGGAGTGTAATCCCAAAGAAAATGTTCCGTTTGACCCAGATAATATATTAATCAAGTGTGAAAATGACAACGATGAAAATAACCTCACTCTGGATTCTAGCACCTGTGAACTGGATCTAGGCGCTGATGGTATAATAAACTTCCAAATTTAGTGCTACCCAATATTTTATTAGTTATGTTTCTCACATCCCCTGATTGGCTCTCCATTATCCGCCAAAGTACTTAATCTTTGTACTTGAAGTTGTGAATAAATAAATAATATCACTCTTTTACCAATAAACTAGTTGACATTTGAAATCTAAAATATTTGTCACATGTCAAAATAAGTTACAATTTTGTGAAACAAATTTATTTTATAATTTTTGTGAAAAATAACAATTACTTTATCTACTACATATACACTTAGGTAATAGATTTCTCTGGATCATGTCTAGTCTGCCTAACTCGGTACAACCTGTTTTAAGGCAGATATTTTTATGCAAAAATAAACAATAACATTACTACCTACTAGTTAATTTACTATACAGTTATACAATATTAATTTATACCATTTATTATTTAAGAATGTATTTTGAGTAAATTTTACAATTTTTCTCGACCTAAACCCAGTAATCAATTTTTTACAATTTTTAAAAATTGAATCGGGTCATGGTTTTACAATGTCTGGGTAATATATTCAATATTTTGGGGCCCAGAAACCTGAAATTTCTTTGCCCTAATTCAGAGTTTGTGATAGACCCCATGACCCATCCTCTAGTTTGACTTCTAGTAGTGTGAGAGTGTTCGTTTTGGGATTTGGTAGAATAATTTGCTTTCGCAAACATTATTATTCTAAAAATATATATTGCTTTATATCTAAAATCACAAATTCCTCAAATGAATTAATCATAATGTAATAATAATTTACTCTGTAGATATATTTTGTTTATTATTTCTTCATTCACACCGGTGAAGGGACACTGGTGTAAAGGCACTGCCATTACACCAATGGCAGCGTATCTTGTTAAAAAAAAAATTATATGATGAGAAAATAATAATTCTTATGCTGCAGGGGCCATTCCAGAGACAATGAAGTATTGCAGTGGAAAAATACCTTTTTAAATTAATATTTCAAATCAACCTTGTTGGTTACGAACCCGAGACCTCTCGCATGCTACTCAAATGCGCTAACCACCAGATTTTAATTTCACAAGGAGGATATTTGTTCATTTAAAAAATATATCTCACTATCATTTTTCTAGATCAAAGAAAAAAAAAAGCGTATAAAAAGTTTAATTGCATGCTTTCCGATGAGAACTGTGTCCATAGCAAACAATATAAGCCTAAGCCTACTAACATTACTAAAGTTAGCATGCAAAAAGTGACATTGTAAACGTCTCGTATATAATAAAGCTTGTTATTTTTCTTCTCTAGATTTGATTGCTAGTATTGAGGAAGCCAACCTGAATGGTGATTATGGAGACCAGGACCTGAACAATGACTGTGGCAACCTGACAGATTCTGATTATGATGCTAACAAAATTCTGTCCGAAATCATTGATGAAGCTGACAGTAAATTTTATAAAACTAAAAAGAATGGCTCAAAAAGCAAACGCTGTGATATCTCTATTAAATTAGACGTGGATAACATTTCTGAAAGTTTTATTCTCGAAAAAAATACCAGGTATTTTTTAACACATAGGTGTTGGTGTCTATTTTCAGTAGAACATAGGTTCTACTTGTAAATAGTTAAAATTTAATCTTGATTCCCAAAAATTGTTAGGATTTTGTTTTTAAAGACATAACAGTATTATTTTCATCTTTAAAAAAACTATTCAGTTAATCTAATTATAATATTAAAGTTATTTATAATGTATTTTTATTACCAGGCACATTATGTATTTTTATAAAATATTAAAAAATTTTAATTTTAAAAAATCACTTCAATATTTCACTTCAATTATCCCTCTGTGTCAAGGTGGATGAAGAATACAGTTCTGTTTGTGAAATAGAACCAAAACCCAGGATGATTTTGACTTGATGGCTGCCTTCAAGTTAAAATCCTAAAAACGAAAAATTCCTCCTCGCAGTTTTGTGGTTGGCGCATTTCCCCTGCATTCTGGGATCTGGGTCTGATTCCTGGCAGAGTGGGTGTAAAATATTATATTTATATATATGTATGTATATAGATTATACCTGAAGTATAGGACTGATTTCATGTAACAGATGATCGAAATACACTGCATTTGATTTACCGATTCAGTACCCTATGCACCACTGGATGAGGAAAGGGGAATGATGATTATTATCCTTCAAATATCGCCTTTGTATAAAATAATGTATAATGAAAATCAATGTTCACCATAAGTTTCATTGATAAAAAATCTATAATATTAACAATATAATATTTCTGTAGAGTTTAATTTTATTTTCAGGAGAAAACGTTCTAAATCACATAAATGTGAAAAGAAAATTGGTATAAAACGTGAACGAGGAAAAATATTCTCTTGCGATCAGTGCCCAAAAAAATTCCATCGGTAAATATAAATAGTGCCTTAATTTATTTTTTTTATTCTACATTTTTTATATACTCCATATAAATTTAAACATCTATACCAAAAATGGGCCTACTTAAATTATGTAGACAAGTGTTTGAATTGCATACATTGTGATAATGCAATACTGCGTAACTATCAATTCAATTTTGTGGCGGGGGATCATTACTTATGATTTCAACCAACCAAAAATACCGCTGAAGTATCAGAAAAACTATTATTACTTAGAGTAAAAATAGCTACAATTTAAAACCAACAACTCTCAGTCTCTATAACACGTTTATTTCAGTAAAATGTTTTCTTTAAAAAATCAGGATATTCAGTATTGCAGTTTTACCGACAATATGGCATAATGCGTTATGTTTTCTATTAATTAAAACCTGTAAACATTTTATTCACAATATTCATTTTTGATATTTAGATTGGAGTATTTAGAAGATCATCAGAAACGGCATACGGGGGAAAGATCTTTCTTGTGTTCACAATGTGGAAAAGGATACTTTAAACAAAGTCACCTAGACAAACATATGATGATCCATTTGGTAATTAAAACACTTAAAATTATTTTGTTACAAAAATTAAAATATGTAGGTATGTGAGTTCAATGCTGGGCTGCCATTACAAACGCTAACTTCATTGGTAAATATCCAGACGGTATACTTAACTTTTCCACTTTCTCTATCTACCTCGGTATGGCAAATTTTGATCTACCAACATGTCGATACATGCCTTCATTACATCATATGATCGAATTCAACAAATAGGTGGAGCTGTAGGTGAACTTTACTCCGCGTTCAATGCTAAATTAATGTTTAAGTACATATTTCTTTTTCGTATTTTAAATAGGCTTCTTTGATGAAATGTAATAAAACTCAATTAAATAAAACAAAAAGGGCTCGCTTGAACATGTTTTTTATGTCATTTGACAATTCCCAAGACGGTATACTTAACTATTCATCTATCTCTATCTACCTCTCTATTACAAAGCTGGCTCTTTCAATTTTTTATACGTTCTCTTAGGAAGCTAGGAAAAAGTATAATTAGGGATATTTCTCTTTCGTACTGGCAATATTTTGTCCAAATCTCAAAGGTCACGTGGCCTTACGCATACGCTCTAATTAACCCAAATGTTTAAACTTCACCCCTAAAGGTACTGCACTAACTGTCAAAATTAAATAGGGGTAGGGGTAGGCAGAGAGAATGGACCTCCACATATGTTTATCCTGGCATACATTTCCAGCTTTTTCCACATTCATACATCTTGTCATACACGCCCTTCTGTTCTGCCTGCTTTTGACATGACCAGACTTAAGATTTTGGTTTATCTAATCGTGCCACATCTTCTTTGGTCATCCTCATCTCAGGTTACCGTTCATTCTCACCATATATACCTGTTTTACCATTATTTCAACATCCATTTCTACATGACCAACCCATCTCAGAGACCCCTTCTTAATATTGTGGAGTTTATAGTCCATTGATCGCATGTAATCCAAGTGTAGCCCGTTCAACTCTTCATCGCTGTAACACTCGCGCAACATAATTTAATTCATTATTTATTTGCCATGTAATAAATATGAATCCAACAGCAACATCGTTTCTTCTGTCAATCTCCAACTGGGGTAGGAGCTCCAACAACCCTTAATAATCTAATTCCTACAATCTTATCTTATCAGATTGATCTCGCCTGATTTCATCATTCGTAACCCTGTCATACATTGATTTCCCACACATTTGTCAAAGAGATCGCATTTCGACCGCATTCACTCGGCTCTCATCCTTCCTCTGCCAGTTCCATGTTTCGCTTCCATACATAAGTGTTGGGACAAATATTTTCAATATTACGTTATGTGCAAAATTTTCTACTACTACTACTACCATCATGCCATTTCCCCGTAGGGGTAGGCAGAGAGAATGGACCGCCACACACGTCTATCCTGGCATACAATCCTAGCCTCTTCCACATTCATACATCTTGTCATACATGCCCTTCGGTTCTGTCTGCTTTTGACATGACCAGACTTAAGATTTTGGTTTATCTGATCATGCCACGTCTTCCTTGGTCGTCCTCGTCTAACGTTGCCGTTCATTTTCGCCATATATACTTGTTTTACCATTCTTTCGTCATCCATTCGTTCTATGTGACCAAACCATCTCAGAGACCCTTTCTTAATCTTATCAATTATACTTGTCTCAGATTTACACTCTCGCCTGATTTCATCATTCGTAACCCCGTCATACATTGATTTCCCACATATTCGTCTAAGAGATCGCATTTCAACCGCGTTCACTCGGCTTTCATCCTTCCTCTGCCAGTTCTATGTTTCACTTCCATACATAAGTGTTGGGACTAAAACTCCGTTGTGCACTGCCAGTTTAGCTTCGATTGACATATTTTTATTAGAAATTACTGTGCTTAGTGCTCCGTTCATTTTGTTGCCCGCATTCGCTCTTCTTTCAACAACTTTTTCTACTCTTCCATCTCTTGAAAACATGCTTCCCAGATACACAAATTCTTCTACTTGCTCGAGACATTCGTTGTTTACATTTATTATGCAGTCAGTAACCTCACTATCCCTTTCAAATACCATCACTTTTGACTTACTTTCGTTCATCGCCAATTCGCTCTCCAGGCATACATCATACATTCTAAAGACTATTTGCTGCAAATCAGCTTTGCTGCTTGCTAACAGAACTGCATCATCAGCATACAACATGCAGCTTACTGAAAAATTATAAATTTTTGCTCCAATACCCATACACATTCTATCTCTTTCATACAGTTGTCCATGTATAGATTAAACAACCATGGTGACATTACACATCCCTGTTTCACGCCTTTTGAGATCGCAAACCAAGATGTAAATCCCCCATTAACTCTTATACACGCTGAACTCTCCTCATAGAGAGACGATACTGCACGTATAAGTTTATTGTTTACTCCATACTTTTCCAACACGCCCCACAACTTCATTATATCTACTTTATCATACGCTTTTTGCAAATCGACAAGTGCGCAGAATAGTTTTTGAATTTTTGGCAAAAACGTCTCCGTTAAAATTTTCAACACAAACAATAAAAATAGAAATCATGTTATAGAAAAGTAGGGATTAGAACTTGTGTTGTATTGTTTTATGTACACATATCTAATAAAGTACATAGTATGTTTTTAATACACAATACAATGTTTTACTTTTATTTAGAATTAACAATTTTTTAGTAGATAATGTTAATCATAAGCCTATTTTCGTGCTGTAAAAGTGAAAAAAAATATTTGATCCATTTTTATTTTAAATTGTTATTTTTTTTACAGAATGAACCTTCTACCAAGCCAATTTACAAGTGCCCACTTTGTAATAGAGTAGTCAAACACTCTAATCATCTCCAAGCTCATATGAGAACTCACAAAGGCAAGAATGGAGAACCTATTTTACCGTCTATTGTCAATCCTAATAAAATCGTAAGAAAAAACTGTATTTTAAAACATAAAATATATCTCAACACATACATCATCATCATTCCCTTACGGGCATAGGGACATCATTGGTTGGGAATTGAACTCAAGACTTCTTGCATGGTAGCCAAATGTGCTGACCATTAGACCTCGATGCAGTAATGCATACTCTTATTAAATTTTCATAATTTTTAAATTAAATCAGCAAATAGATTATTTTATTTTTTATTCAAATAGTCGGCCTCGAGATGTAATGCTCAGCGCGTTTGTTGTTTGCCTACCATGCGAGAAGTCTCGGATTCGAATCCCGACATGGTAAAAAGGGGTTTTTGCACTAAAGTATTTCATAGTCCTCTGGGCTGGCACGTGACGTGTAAGACTGGTCTTCTAACCTTCATATTACAAAAATGATCAAGATACCCTGCGATTGGTGTACTAATCCAGTGCCCTATGCACCATTAGGTGCAGAAAGGGGATGATGAAAATAGTGACAAAACAATGATTAAAATTGTTATTTTTACTTAAGATTATTATTATTGATCGATTGAATTACCGTCGTGTTTTGCTAATCACTAAAAATTAAATTATTGATAATGCATTTAAGGAGATTTATTTGAATAAAAAAATTTGACTACATATGATCACATCTTTTTATGACTTGAGCTTACGTATATCTCTCTACTTAAACATTTACGAAACACTGCTCATTTTAGTCTCACTTGTGTTCCACTTGCGGAAGGTCATGCAGTTCACGCTCCAACTTAGCAGTTCACATGAGGAGGCATTTGGGAACAAAAACTAGCATTTGTAAAATATGCGGAAAAGGGTACCCACGAACTACTGATCTCACATTACATATGCGGTAAGACTTTTTGACTTGCCATTAAATCTTCATATATACTCGTTACCTTGAAAATGACTTAATCCTGTGTACAAAAAATACATGACATTAGGACTCAAACTTTAAAATCAGTATATACCACTTAAAAGATTAAAAATAAGAATTTAAGCATCTGCACCTCGTAATCTTTTTAACTATTTTTATTTGTTGGTCCTTTTTTACATGCGCAATTTAACTGAATATTTTAACTAAGCAAAAATTATCTTCTCACATATAAGGATGGATTGATATGCCTGACCTATTTCAAAGTGGACATGACAAAGTTTTTGCACCTTATTTTTCGACGCAGTCCCTCTGGACTTGTATGCTCTTCTTCCACCGATGCTTCAATATTTCTATAGCTTCCTGGTGGAATTTGTCCAATCCTTGCCGACCACTCTTCTACATCCAAAAACATATTTCTTCAAAAATGCTACTTGAGTTGACCCATAGGGACTGGATCAGGTTAATACGGAGGGGTGTTTAACCGATTTAAACCCAGCTTTGTGAATAGCAGCCACTGACACCTCCATTTTAGCACTGAACATCATTTTACAGCGGTTGATCGGTACATTACCTGAAGGCATATTAGGCTACATAATGCATACACATCAGCTCGAGTGGTCAGCTCGAAGCAGGTTAGGGGTGGAGCATATCAATCAACCCTCGTATAACATGGAGGGAAATTTAGTTACATGAATGTTTATTTGTGTCTCTTACTAAGAAATATCCAATCTATTGAAGCTTTGAAAATTATAAGTGGAAGCTAATATTTTTGGTTAAAATAATTTTAAATGTACAAGACAACTGTAGTGTTGGAAGAGATGGGAACTAACCTTCTCTGCGTCTTTCCACTCATATTCTTACAACAATTAACCTTTACCTTTATAATAAACTTTGTCAATTAATCAGTTTCATTGCTCTTGTCAGCTGATTGGTACCTATAATTTTATTTTTTTTAATAACCTTTAAGCACAATAACTATATAAATTAATTTGGTGTTCCCAAAACCAGCAAACATTTTGTGTACAAAAATTATCTAACTTTTCTCTTTCCAGACAACATACTGGTGAACGCCCCTTTATCTGCAATATCTGTAATAAAGCATTTGCTCGTTCAGATAAACTTGCCATCCACATGAGAACACATACAGGTAATTAAAAAAATGAAGAATACCTTCGAGCTTAGTATTAATTTTCATATATACAATATGTACATATCTGCGAAGCAAATGAATTACAAAGGTTCATATCAAAACATGATGCTTTATGATACATAGATCTGTACCAAACATTTTTTGTTGATCTTAGATAAATTTTATTGAATTCTCTATCTGCTTTCAGGAGAAAAACCTTACCTATGTTCTATCTGTGGGCGTGCATTTGCTCAATCAAATGATCTCGCATCTCATAAAAAGAGAAAAACCTGCAGTCAAATTTCTATTCCTTTGGATCCATTGTCAATTAACTGCGTCAAATCTGAAGACCACTTACTCCTTTTATCTCAGAACTCTCAAATCGAAGTGACTCCGGTTGAAGGATCAACATTTAAACCCGAAACTTTCCATCAACAAAGTTTAAACCATTACAAACCGAAGCGGAAAAAAAATGCCGAGTATTCGGAAGCTATGAATTTAGCCACAAATTCAAGTCAGATGTGCGACGAGGTCATCTCTCCTAAACAACCCAGGCTTATGGATTTAGCCAATCCAAATGCAATGTTTGTCCTTTCAAATAGTAAAAATAATGATTTAGAAACAATTACAGAAAGTAAAAATGTTGGTGATTTAATTAAACATGGTTTTGGCATCCCTGAATTGGTCGCATCACGAGCGATAGATTTGGCTTCCGGAAGTCATAGTTTGCTAGGGCCAAGAACTGACCTGACTGATTTTACAACGGCAGCTTTATTGCAAATACAATCAGCACACTTTAGATGATTTGATTTTCAATAATACCTACTATTAATTAAATAATTTACCTAACAAAATATGGACAGTATTACACTGTATGTAATTAGTCAGCTGATTGTCAATGTTTTGATTGCGATAATATTGAGCTTTGATATACAAAATTCAAATATTTTCCACGTTTAAATAACATGGAAATTGCAGGTTTGTATAATTTTTTACATATACATATGGTTGAACTGAATACAAATTGAACGTAGTTATGCAGAAAGCAGCCAGTCCACAATTTTGCAAAAATGAGAAATTTATGTTTTCGGGTGCAGTGTAAGGTCATTTCTATGTTCTGCTAAAAACAACCAGACCGCTTTCTGAAATGGTATCGATCACAAAAATGGCATTTCTCAATTTGCAGAAAACACCCACAGCACTAGAAAAATCTCACGGTACTTTAAAAATCATTAAAACTGGTCTATTATTACATAATAAAATTCTTGTTTGTAAAATAAATAAAAAAAAAACCATGGATTCATTGTTTATCATTTGTTAAAGTCAAAAACATTCCAACTGTTGTGTAGATTAGATTATTCACTCTTTTCACAAATATGCTATTATCTCAGTTTCACTTCTATGGCTGGCTGCTTTCTGCATAACTACATTCAACTGTTGTAAGGTTTTTACGTAAATTTTCATAAGTGTGAAATGATTGGCTTTTGCGTAACACCGCCCATGTAGCAGCCCTAATATTTAAAAACACTAATACACAACATTTATGTTTAAAAATCTATTTTTATTTAATCAAATACTTATAGGTGCCATTTATTCAAATCTCTCTTACATGTATAGTTATCATATTTTCTTTAACTATGAATTTTCCTAACTTAAGAAGTACCATAAGTGAGATTTGAACATCATATTTTTTAATCAATCTATGCTGTCTGTTTTAACCACTCGAATACCGAACGTAGATCTCACCTCTCCATTTGGGTAACTGCGGAGTGCCGGAGCTGAGATCTGCGCTTCAAAATCTTCAAGCGGAATTAACTTTATTTTATACTATATTCATTTGTCATAATTTTACATTGAAACATGATGTGTAAAGAAACATTATTATAATTTGTCATCTGCCAATATGATGTTTTTGGAAATAAAGATGAAATAAAAGTATACATATTTTTAAAACTTTCTCTGCGCTATGAAAAATTTTAGAAGGGAATTCATCAATGCTTATGAATTTTTTATGTTATGATGTGAATAAAATATACGTATTTATGTTTGAATTGTCTTTATTTCTTTTTTTTTTATATAAACCAACATCTTAAAATTTCTAATGTAAATTGATATTTACAGCAACAATCATTTTAAATATACAACAAACGAAAGATATCACACATGGATACGGTGATTTAAAACTACATACTGGTTTTATGTATATAAAAATAATATAAATGAATTACAAATTTACAAAATCTTTTTTTTTATGTATGTAAGTAGATACACATTCTGAGGGCCAGAGCACCACAAAAAGTTAGGTTAAAAAAGTTTAAAGTTGAATAATTTTTGTGTTATCAAAATGGGCAAATAAGATTTTTTGTCAAAATAGGCATTATAATATTATCATACTTTTTCAATCTAGCATACAGACTGCAGATTTTGTGAAAAATGCAACAATTATTTATCTTTAAACAACTTTTTCAAGTGCTTACACAGAGGCAAATAAAACAGGGTTTTGTTTTTCGCAAATCCATTGACCCATTACCTCAAAGTTAAAACCACACAATTTTAAAAATAGCAATGCCTACTAAATAGAACATCGTGACCTTGTAACCGATCAAAAAAACAATCCATCTATAATTTAGTGTTGCTAGCATAAAAATCTACCTAGTTCTGATGTTAGCTGATTGCTGCTTTTTTGGATAAGTTGCATAAAATTTATTTATCGACATTTTTGGCGTAAAACACCTGGGCCGGGATTACAAACGCCACCTTCATCTGTACATATCGAGATGGTATAAAGTAAAATCAATATTTATGTATGAAAATGTGTATATTTGTATGAAACTTTAAGGCCTTCTTCGTCAGTAACCTGTAATTTACTTATTTATTTATTAGTTTCACATGTTTAGAAAAAAAATGTATACATATTCTATTTTTCATACAGAAAACTTAATTTTACTTTGTAGATGAATTGAAGATAAATGTTAACTTCCCATTGTGACACGGGCCCTGGTGTAAGATGCACTCTGTGCTGTGTATGTTAATAAAATAATAATATGAAATATTATTTTTAATTTTGCTAATTAGCTAAGTTAAATAAACAATTAGAAAACAAACTATTTAATATGTTAATACAATCATAAGATATGGATATTGAAGTAAAAATAAACACTCGACTTTTATCGTTACTGTGAAAAAAATTAAATGAAAAACATCAAGCGGGTATTATTTGTATTTGTGTAAGTATTTTTCTTTGGAGTTTAATCTTTACTTTTAACTTGTAATTTTTTTCACAGTACAAGATCTACATATGAATTTACTTGCATTATCAAAATGCAGTTTCCTATGTACATAAGCTTTTATAGAATTATTGAGTCACAATTAACATAATTCTTAGGAAGACGATGAATAAGATACACAATATCACTTCTCAATATTAAAAAGAAATATGGGAAATTGGTGAA
Source organism: Micrasema longulum (assembly GCF_059751315.1). Lineage (NCBI taxonomy): Eukaryota > Metazoa > Arthropoda > Insecta > Trichoptera > Brachycentridae > Micrasema > Micrasema longulum. Next base: position 640,534 of record NW_028278209.1, read on the forward strand.
ATTATTGCCAGTCAATACATATTTAGAAATTAATCATAAAAGCACATTAATGATTTAAGTCAAAACCCACTCTTGTTTTTTTTTCTTCTTGAAATTGCGGTTTGAATTGCAAATTAATAGATCCATCACAAATAGAATAAACTTTAGTTATCCACACTATGTATTTATTTCATTATAATATAGGTTATTTCATTATTTTTTTTTCTGGGTATTTAAAAATATCGTTTTTTTATTAAGGTGGTGCATACGGCATAATATAATAGAATGCATGTCTATCTTGGAATTTATTATTTATCGTTTCTCATTACATATAATATTAATTTGATATGTGACACTGCAATTGATTTTAACAGTGCGGAATCTTAATATCCTATGTTCTACATGTTTTTCTTCAAATGAGAACTTATGGATTTGGAGAGGGTTTTGATTCTCTATATTTTTAGCAAATAAATTTAAAGAAAAATAAATAAATAGTTTTTACACCATTTTCATGAATGATTAAAATTTTTATAAATTTTATTCAATACTGTCTGCCCTTTGAACAATTTAATAAATGGATTAACATTTTCGGAACACTAGGTTTGATTCTGGTTTTTAGCACAATTATTTAATCCTATAGAAAATATATTTGACTTAAAATTTTAAATTTTAATGCTCAACATCTGATGCATTAGGTACAAGAAAACTTATATTGCGATTAATTATAATTATTGAGAAAGTTTGAGCCACTTCAAAAGGCACATCAGAAACATACATTTGCTAAAGTTTATAATACATAATTAGCATTTCTATCCTAATTCATCCATTGATACAATAAACAAAATATATTATACTCTCCATTTACCTAATTGAAAAAATAAACGTACAAGTAACATATTAAAAGATATGGTTAATTATTTATCATTGTAAAAAGGTGCCCATTTTCTTAAAGATTTTAGAAAAAAATCACAATTTAAGAATTCATTAAAAATATTTCATTTTAAGATTGTACATAGAAAGTAGAAAAAAGTGTGGAGTACTTGTACTAAAAAGTGCTTTTTGTTTTAATACCAATCTTATAATTAAGAGAAATCAATATGTGGCTAGTGTATAGCAATAAATATCTTTTAATAAATTACCACAATAATCAACAAGAATCAACCCTTTAAAGATCACTGTTATAACACATTAAATTAACAACAATTACCCTTCAGTTTTTGGTTTTTCGAAAGTAAGAGAGTTATGGCAAAACACTATTTTCAAGAAATTTAGGGATTTTAAAATTATAATGAATTTAAGCTTCAAATATAAATTTAATCAAAAGTTTTCAGTGTAGCCAATTACTAGATATTGCAAATTTATCTCCAGTAAAATAAAACACGCTTTAGATAAACATTATTTATACTATTATCAGCTGAACTGTGACCTTCGAGGGGTTAAAATAACATTATTTTTTATACATTTATAAATCTAAGCGATGAAACCTTTTTTGAAACATCAGTTTTATAAATTATAGTACATTTTGGTCATAATTAGATTTAGAAAAACATCACATCAACTTGGTAAAAAAATTGAAGTTAAAAAGTAGATAATATAGGCATCCTTGATAAAGAAGCTTGTAAAACAAAAAAGTTTTGAAAAAACAATATTAGATTATATTTTTATGTTTTGGTTTTGTCACAATATTTATGTTTTGGTTTTCATTTCATAATTCCAGCAATAAGTTTGCAACTGTGATGTAGTATTTTAAAAATAAATAACTGTCAGAATAGTAAAAAAATAAATTACTATAAACTTGACCATTTTGATTAGGCGAATTTATTATATTACATACACCTATGTACATAAATTAAAAGATACCCAGTTTTATGAATCCATCAACCAAGAATGCCGGAAGAATTCTATTAATTTACTAAAATCAAATATATAAAAACGAAATTATTATTGCAATGTATAAAAACGAACACACAACAAGAGCTATGAAACATCGGGTGACTCGGTGTTGGGGGCAATACCGTTCTGAGAGAGTTGGTTGCGGAGTAGCATATTGACTCTCTTCAGGTTGGATACTTGCATGGATAAATTCACCAACTCTGATGTTAGACGGTCTTTATCTTTCAGCGCCTCCTCCAACCTATAAGAAAAGTGTGATATTTTGACCAGTCATCATTTTCAAGAAAATAAGAAAAAGAAAAAAAACAACTAAATAAACAATATTTCCTTTAGTCCATTCCTGTCTAGTTTTGAGCGTATTCATCTCAAATTACGCTTCCCATTCAAAAAGACAAAAAGACTTGATTTATTAGTTCCATATGTATAGCATAATACTGATAAAGAAGCTTGTATAGCTTTGAAACCGGTCGGTAGAAAAACTAAAAAATAAGTGGTTAAAAACTAAGTTGTTTTATTTATTTGACTTTATTTATTTTTGTTTAACTGTTTTAGATGCTTCGGGAGGGTAGCTGTTTTAAATAGAGGGTACATTTTTTTTACCACCTCTAATTTACAAACACACACATCTATGTACACAGATAAACATGGTTTTTTTTCTATAAAAATTAATAGCAGTCATAATCTATAAATCATCCCCATATCTGCAGCCGACAGCTGCATACGTATATAGTAAACGGCACTGCATTGGTACAGCAAATGCAGTGTAACTTAATCATTTGTTACAAGAAGGTAAGGAGATCAGTCTTACGCTTCAGGTGGTGTCCAGGGACAATAAAATGTTGCCGTGGGAAACCATCCTTAAAACCAATATTTTATGTCAGCCTTCCAAGAATACGACCTAGGACTGAGGTCCGCATGGTAAGCGAATGCGCCAATCACTACAAAGATAGTGTGTTTGTCTCAAATTGATTCCCGGTGACGTTGGCATAAACTATTTATTTAAAAAAATGTGTTTTTACACTACAATATTTCATAGTCCTTGGAATGGCACCTGAACCATGTCATAGATTGAATTTTTTGTGATCTCTTATTGGGTATAATTATGAAATACAAACATTTCTATTATGTAGATGTGTAAAATAAAAATGTGCTTATTTCAAATCACAAAAAGTTTAAGAAAACATTGAGTTGCTGTGGTAGATAAAAGGTTGTGAAATGCACTAGACTTTGAGGCAGCCGAGGAATACACCCTAATGAAACAGATGTTTGCAGACCTGGTCTCGTTGTCCTTTAGTTCGGCAATGTAGTCGCACGCCTTAGCCAGTATTCCTCCCTTGCTCTGCATCTCCCCATTACACTTCTCTCCCGTGTCCAAAGTTGGTGGCATCAGCTTGTCCAACTTTACTATCCAGTTGTTAATCTTGTCTCTTCGTCGCCTCTCTACTTCGTTGTGTGTCATCCGTCGTCGGTCATCGCGCTGAACATTGTCAAAAGAAAAATGTTGAAATAATTCACTGGACTCCTGTTTTATACGGGGGATACGTTCCATGAAATACTGTGTAAAAATAGCAACTTAAAGAATAATGGTAGATAGATTTCCTCATATAAAGATCAATTCAGGATATCAAAATGTTTATATTATTATTAGTTGTATCTTAATTATTCTTTTAAGATTACTTAAAAAAATTGTAGCAAAGATTATTCGCCAACACTCTCTGTTAATAGAGATACCCGTTTTCATATTATGCACATTTGGTAAAACACTGTTTCCATCACACGAGATATCCAGAAACTTCCGCATGCCTCTCTACGCCTTCTGAATAGTAAGTATGTACATGCAAGGGGTGTTGAAAAGTTCAAAAATAAATACACACACCTAGTATTTCTATTACATATTATTAAATTAATGTTCAAAACAAAAAAATTGCACTAGGTTATTTTAAAACCATCTAAAATGGGAGACCAGTATGTTGTTTTTTTACATGACAACAAAAAAAATCACATTTAATTATTGTAATCTCTGTGCTTAGCAATTATATCACACATGCAGCTAAATAATTTGAGGGAAAATATATTTATGACAATCAATGTTTAAAGCAAAGAAAACTGGACTGTGGTTCCGTGCTTAGTGTCGCAGACTCGCAGATCAAAGGTCCAAGGTTCGAATTTGATTTCCATTTTCTTATAGTGAGTTATTTAAAACTCGTTGAAAATGGCCCCCCAAAATTGAAATGCACATTAGGGTAAATCATAAGAACGGAAATATTTCTTTTTTAAAAAAATATATGGTAAAGGTACTGAATTCAGGAATAAAAAAATCAAAGGGGAAAAAATACTGCTTTTTTGTTGAAGGCTTTATGTTATTTTATAAGATAGTTAAATTTTCATTTTCAGACATTCTGATAATAAAAATTATCAAATAGAACAATATAAATATTTTTTATCATGTTTTTGATATTGCATTTTATGGTTGACTAAAGAGATGATTTATTTTATTAACTAAATATTCCTTGATCAAAAAAATGTGGTTAGAGCTGGTTTGAAATGCTTAAACACAAAAATATTGACATGAGATACAATTATCTTTTCCTATTCTTAGTATTTTTCTAATCAAAATGTCATGAAAATCACAAACTACTGTGTATAATGGTTGACAGAATTTTAACATATTTTTAATGATGGTGTATCTCTTGTTTAAAAACATACATCAGTATTCACAAATTTTGGTGTATTGTTGTTGGGAAATTAAAACTAAAAATAATTACACGGCTAACCTTTTTCATACTCGGTCCTTTGACATGCGCTTCTCTAGGTATAGCTGATTTGGTACCTGTACCTCCAAACACCTCAGGATTCCCAATTACATATAATTGTCCTATAATCATAAAAATCATTATTATAATAAAATGTATATTTGATCGCTAATTAATTAATCATTTTTATTAATTTATTAATTATATATACGGCCTAAGCCAATTACAAGAGTTATACGAAGAAATATATGTACAAGAAACTGAACAATAAAAACATAAAACTATGTAGCAAAGACAAACAAGGGCAGTAAAATAATGGTATACAATATGTAGTTTTGTTGTCGGCCTCGTGGTGTAAGGGTCAGCGCGTTTGCCTACCGTGCAGGAGGTCTCGGGTCCGATTCCCGACATGGTTGATGTGAAATATTAATATTACTGATTATCTTACCTACAAGTAACAAAAAAGATCAAGGTACGCTGCGATTGGTGCAATGCAGTGCCCTATGCACCATTGGGTGCGGAAAGGGAATGATATATTCATAAACATGATCAACATATAGGACTTCGAGCTAACCCATGCCAATCCATCTTCATCGCACACTGTGTTTATGGCGAGGAGATCTACAAAAAGCCGGAAAACGCGCTGACCATTACACCACGAGGTTGACAAAATTCTTCTTTAACAAGTTAGTTAATTCAAACAGAGAGGGAAAATACTTTTGAGAAGGGAATATGGAAGTCTAGGCATTTACATGGCCTTATTCTCTGTTGCAACAAATTTATATCTGAATAACTCCCTAGGGAGGAAATCCAGCCTGTCTGCAAATATTTGGACGTACTCAAAACATTGTTGATAATATCTTGTTTAAAAATACGCTGTGTTCTAGCTCTTTGGGACCTCTTCCACAATAAAAATGTATAAACATAAACACATTAATAACGTAAATATAATAAGATTAAACACCAAAACATATTTCATGAAGAAATCAAATCTCTTTTGCTGTTTAGACTAGACAAAATAAATTAGCTTGAGACTTACCATTGACAGTATTGGCAAGCACGGTATGGAGAGACTGAGGATTGCCTCCATCAGATACTCCCGATGTCGTGTAATGTTGCGTCGGAGTCGACACCCCTCCGCCATCCTCCCCCGCTACGTGGACAAGATGGTATGTCACTGTACCACCAGCTAAATCAATTTATTAATTTATATTTTACTGCTCATAAAAATAAAAAAATATTGGATCTTTGTAGAAAAAACTACTTTTAACACATTCAGGGACACTTATTTCTCATGGGATCCACTCAGTAGACATTTTTTTCTTAAAGGATCATATGAACACATATCGACCCTGATTAGGTCGAAGGCATTAAAATGACAATTCTGAAAACATCGGTTTTACTATTTCAAATATGTTTTAAACCAATTGTCTAGGTCTTTGGGCTTAAATTATTTTTCCAGAATATGTATAAGACCTATGCATTAGGAAGTTCAGTGATTTTTATTTGTTTTTTTTATTTGTTAATAGACTATTAAACTAAGCCAATTTGTTTTTTTTTAATTTTTATATATTTTTTGTATTTCTGAAATAACTCCACGTCTGAGGTTCTTTTCCGCTTATTCTCAATCAGTTCTTCCCATTGGTCCATCCATGGCAAACAAACCGGAAATCTTCCATAGCTCTCATATCTTAGGTTGATTCATATGAACCAGTGACGTCATTCAAAGTAGTCCGTTTTCATTTAAATATTTTTTATTATTTTTTTGTATATTTGCAGGAAACTTTGCTACCGCGCGCAAGAAAAAAAATATTGTATCCAATTTCCCGAAGGGCTGAAGTTCCTAATCGGTTTAAAACACATTTAAAATAAAGAAATCGCTTTTTCCAGAATTGTGGGTTAATTAAGTCTTTGACCTAAACATGGCTGATATCACAACTTTTCATATCCTTTAATATTTCATTTCCGATTGGACCGTAGTTAATGGTTTAAAGTAAATCTTATTTAAATAACATACTGGAACACTTTTGTTGCTGACTTATTGTTTTGTTGTTTTTTTATAGGGAAACAATATCTACTCCTACCATATAATCATTTCAGTTTCACAAAGGCTATAGCCATCTTTTCACTAACAATGTCTTTTGGACTGACGGCTATGGCCGTCTTTCCTAAATGAGGGTTACGATTTTGAAGACTATAGCTGTAATTTCTCAAATGAGACACGTTTTTGACGGCTATAGCTAGCATAACCGCAAACGTGTTAAGGATTTTTTTCAATTGCTTTATTATTATTAGTGTAATGTTTGAATAATTAATGATACACTAAGTTATCCCATGTTGGGTCATTATCAAGTACTCTTTATTATTGTTGTAAAAACACTTTGACTTTACACTTATGCACAGATCATATTTATCCAGACAAGTACCTACTCAGTGTTGCTATAATACATAACAATTAGTTTGGATGATTTACATAACATCATTTTTATTAAAATCACCTCAACGGTGCTGTACAGAACATTCCTACATATCTTATAGTTACAGATCTCATGGGCAGTTGGGATTCTAGTTCCTCGATTACAATCAAAGTAAATTATGATCAGTTTACGTAACAGATAAGAGCCCCATTAAAACACTTCTTGGGGATATAGAGCAAATGGACTGTTGTTAGAGTTCTGGCTCCAATTATAACATCATAAATATGTATGTATTTTTGTAATTTTTCAACCACATTTTGTTAATAATAAGTCTATTTTACTTCTCAGCTTCAAAAACTTAAAAATTTAAATGCCAACTCCATAAGTCTCAAATTCATATACCAAATATTTGAAGCCTATAATAGCTGAAGTTACTCAAGATTGGATTTACAATGCAGCAATTAGTTCCCGATTAAGTGCCTTGTGTTGATACATAATGATTTAGGTGCCGATAAAAACAAAAATATATTTTTATTTTAAGTTAGTGAACAACAGAACAAATAACATGTATTATACACTACATGAAATATTGACCTAAGAATTTTTGCATTTCTTATCTCTCTTCCCAGACATAGATTGTACATATTATGTAGGTACACAATAATTCATTATGTTAGCATAATCAACTATAGAATAGGGCAGCTATTATTATCAAAAGGTTTCCTGAATGCAATCTTACGAGAGATTAATTGAAATCATAACTGCACAGAATTACGGTGCAATTTATCAAAGTTAAAATAAATCAACATTTATTTTGAGATAGCACATTATTAAGTTAATATAAATTTTCCTAACATTCACAGTTACAAAAATTCATAATTTTAAATTTACTGCATTTTTATCCACTATGGTCCACCATTGTGTAGTCTCAGACATAACTGACAAAACAGCATTTTAAAATGTTTACAAACATGCAATTCTACAACACCCAAAATCTATTGACATTACGATGTTTAAACTTCCAAAACATTGGCAAAACAGTTATTGCTTTTAAATGTTATTAAACTATATAAATAATTAATCACTTCATCTATTTCATATTATAGATGCCCTAAAAACATTTTACTTTTTCAGATTTGTTGGAGGTTTTGCATCGTAACAATATAATATTGTTGCCACACTATTTAAATAAACCAACTGCAAAGAGAGCATTATTTAAAGCCAAATAAGTATTGAATAGTTATTGAAAAGCTATGTTTATTCTAGATTCTCCATTGCAAGTGTCTGTTTTGGAATTTTTCATTTATCAATGAGAAAAATTACTTTTAATTTATTGATTTTACAGTGGATTTAATTATACTATGACAACAAACCTCTAAAAAGGAAAAGGTCTGAGGTGATATTTAGAAGAAAAAAGTGTATCCGCATTGCGTACGCTTGGTTTTGTGCTATTCTTAAGTCCGTGTTTTTCAACCTGCGGGTCGTGACCCCCAGGGGGGTTGCGGAAAACGATAAGGGCAGGTCTGAAGGTCATAAAAACGTAAATAAAATGTTGTTATAAATTAAATATTACAACCAGAATTATCTTATTTAAAAAAAAAAAGAGAATACAATTCTATAAAAAAAAGGTTTCAATAAAAGAAAATGTCACAAAAATTTATGTGATTTAAAATGCTTGTAAATCTTTTCAAAATCAAAAAATTAAAATTTGACTTCGGCCACATTTATGTTCAATTTATTATCTACAAATTATTAAAACAAATTTTAGTTCAATATTTAGTCTTTATTGAGATCCCAGATACCTAAGTTTAGTCTAAATTTGAAATGGCGTAATCTGCCGTTCTAAAAGTAATTTTATTTTAGTTACATAAAACTTTTAAGTATATTTTTTAACAGAAATAACTTTAAAAAATAGTTTTAATTTAATTTGTTTTTTTTATTTTTTTATTATTGCGCGATTAAAAAAAAACATTTGTTTTAAAATAAAATGTCAAAATCGTATGATTTCCATTTGTTTTACCAGACTACAGCCTTACGACACAAATCAGAAAAGTACAGTCTATTTCTCTTTTAAGTTTTTACGTCCACCATTAAAGAGAATGTTAGTTCACATATGTAGGTTGGGTGTGAATGGCACTAATAATTTCAAAGCTTTCCTTGCTCTGAATATTCTTACAGATCAAACTGTTGACAGCCCGCTGCACCCGCTCCCGCCCCGCACTTGACTTCTCAATTAATAATAGTTACAATCTCGTCGCGTATTCAAAGGTTGAAAAACACTGGTTTAAGAAATCATTTGATACAGATTTCTGTCAATTATTTTATCGACCTTTTTCTTTTCCGTGGACACAATCAATAAAATAACACATTGTTTCTTATAGAAACATGAGATAACTTTTAAATAGATCCAAGCAATAAAAGAAGTAGAAATTGAAGAAGGATAGAACAAAAATAAGATATGTAAAGCCAGTTGCTAAGTTGTGTTAATTATTCAATCATACTAATGAGGAAGTTCAGTGTTTTTTTTATTATTTGTTAATAGACTGTCAAACTAACCCAAAAAAACTTATTTAAACTTTATTTGTATTACCATCGCTATGATTTTTTAAAGTTTTGGAATTTTGGAATTACTCCACCCGTGGCCTCGAGAGTTGTCGTTGGCGAATTGTGCTGACATTTAAAAGTAGGGCCCTGTAGTGTCAAAATATACTAAACGTTGAAAAAAATGGCCACCCCGAAACCGATACCATAGCAATGCTGTAATTGATTGATTGATTCACAAGAACTTGTGACGTAGTTCATTTTTATAAATTCTTCATACATCTTTGCGAAACTTCACCTTACAAAAATGCTCCGATTTTTACCGCGTGCAAAAATCATTTTTTATATCCAATTTCCCGAAGACCTGAACTTCCTCATTGTGAATTTGAAAAAGAAAACCACACTGACAATTAAACATCGTATTTTTTTATGGAAACTATTTTAAAAGCTATAAAAACATACCAATATAATATTTTGATAACTTTCAAATTAAGTTTTAACATTACAAAAATTCAAAGAAGGAAATATAAATTTATTCAAATACACAAATCAAATATATTCTCGTCCCAACTTGCAAAGTTCGTAAGTCCCAAACTTATTTTTGTTTAGGGGAGAGTAAAATCATTTTTTACTTCAGTAGCGAATGGTAGTGAAGATTTTTTTAAATAATGGAACCTTGTAGGAATTTACTAGTTTTACACACATAGATTATTTGAAGTCCCACCAGAAAATTACAAAATATCATTTTTGCCCAATTGTGGACTTACAAGTTTTACAAGATTGGATTTCAAAGATTTTTGAAACATTGATAATTTTATAACAAAAAATAAACTTTAAAATAATAACAAAAATAACTGTAAAATAAATAAGTTATATGTAAGCATAATAATATTAATAGACAAATAAAATAATGTTGTAAATATTAATTTTATAAAAGTTCAACAAGATAAGTACTTCGAATCAATTAAATGTTTGAAATACAAATCAAAGTATATAAAATTAAAAAGAAAACTATTCACCACATGTGTATTTTTATAAGTCTTTCATATGCCTCTCAACTCAAGCATTTTATTGTTTTCAATTTTAAAACACTAATTCGTAGGGGTCGGTAAGTATAAACGGGGTCTACGTACAAGGCGCACGGAAAGAATGCGATAATGTGTTTTGACGCTGCCCAGTTGAGTTCCGATAAATATTGGCTCGTCAATATTCACGAACATATCAGGGGTTAAGGGGTTTTAGACAGTACCCCACTAGCTACAAAAATGTGTGTTGTGAGTTGAGCTTAGTTTCAGTGATACCATAATCATATTTCCGGGTTTAGGGTCACAAGGAGGTAACTGCTGAAATATGGTTTTGTGATAAACCCATATATGAATGTTCATCCTATGGAACTCAGAAAATTCAGAGTTTTTGTTGTTACCCCCCCCTGTGATCCTAAACCCCCAATATTATATTCGTGAACATCAACCGGCCAATGTTTATCTAAACTCAACCAGATAGCGTCACATCTCACTGCAGCATTCCTGCCTTCCTGTTAATTGCAATCGGAGGAGAAAGTTGTAGAATTTTTAGATAGAAATGCAACCGATTGCTAGCAATAAAATGAATAAGTGGTTCATGAACTCACGAGAATTTTTATAATAGGCAACATCGTCTTCACCTGATCCCATAAACTTTGCCAATTGACTCTTGTCATCTCCCCCACTACCTGGAAAACAATTGACAATCATCAACTTAACCCCCCTTTTATTTTGTATTTTTAAGTTCTGTTTCTTTTCATTCATCGACCAATTAATACATAGACACGCCCTATGGAGTAAAATATTTTTAAAAGTTGTGACACGAAAATGTACCCATATTTATTGAATCTGTTTATTTATATCAGGGCTGCATTCAACCAGCATGCATATAATACCAAAAATTATAGGGTACCGATTTTCGGCATATGAAAAAGTTTGTATTTTAATTTAAATTTGTTGCAACAGAGAGGGAAAACATTTTTGAGAAGGGAATATGAGAGTCTAAGCATTTACAAGACTTATGACCTGTCATTGGCTGGTTTAAGCCATATTTCCTTTTTAAAAATGTTTTCCCTCTCTGTTACAACAAATTGAAATGTGAACAACGCCTTAGAGAGAAAATCCAGCCAGTCTGCAAGCATTTGGATATACTTAAAACATTGTTGTATTTTAATGTTTAAAATCAACATTCATTTTTGGTGGATCCCCGTCAGATTCTTTCCTTAAATTCCTTATAATTTTGAGTCATTTATTTCTTTTAACTGAAATTTGGGGAAAGCAAAAATTATATTAACTCGCATTTATTATTATTCCAAAAACACGTACGACGTTTGCTCAGAGGAATTTCTCTTTTGTGGCCCCAAGAGTGTTTAATGTCCTGGATGAACATATTACGTTCTTTAGAACGAAAGCCATTTTCAGGAGGAGTCTACAAGTCTGGATTTTGTCTAAGGGAAGAGACCATTGCAGACTGCCGCGAGATATTGCATAGATTTATATAATATTAAGCGTGTTGTCCAAATGCCCTTTGAAATATATGTATGTTTATGTAATAATATTTCATTTATAATTTTGCTATTATTTAATTATGTACGTGCTTCCACTTTCCATTATATTGTATCCCAACTCGACACAGGGTCCCTGGCCTCATAGAGTTTGGTATACATTGTTATTGTATTTTTTTGTAATATTATGTATTTGTATGAATAAATAAAAAAATTCAAAACATATTTCTATCAGTGCATCCCTGTTGGAAGAACTTCACCGTTGCGCCGCTAGGCATACTTTAACATTTACAAAAAATTACATTTTTCATTTGAACATGAATTATTTTAAACTTTGTTAATCACTCATAAACAAATATTTACCAATGAAAAGTTACACAATTCTTTCTACAATCTTTTTCCGAGAGGTTTTTACCCGCTTTTATGAAACAAGCAAGCATTTTGGTTTCGATTCTAAACGAAACACGTGGCTGGCGGTCGTAAAACGACGAAATACGCGTTGGACAACACTGAGCGTTCGGGCATCAATTAAGAGTCAACATTTTTGAGGGCTCAGGGCGCGTCTATGTATTTATTGGTCGATGGCCATATCACTCTGCCTCACATACAAGCCTCATTTCATCTTCTAACACACACACGCCAATTAGTCCAACTTTTGACAAGCCAATTTCAAGTATTTTTTAGACTCATCGTGCCATGTCTTTCTCAATCTTCCTTATTTTATGCATTCATCAATATTCACATTGTTAATCGTTTTAGCCATTATATAGCTGCCCTTTTGCTACACATATCCAAAATTACGCAAAACCCCTTTCTTAAATTTGTCAATAATGCTCCTCTTAGCTTCAACGTTTTATTAATTATTGTTTTTTAAATTCCATACAATTGGGCCATCCATTGTTAACTGCTAGTTTCACCTCCTGCGACTAAAGTTGGTTGCTAAGGTTGATTTTAGTGCACCACTCACTCTGTTCCCGGCACTCACTCTCGTTTCGATATTTTAAAATGAACATAATATCGCAATTCTTTTACAAGAGGACTTCATTAAGCGAGGAATGTATAAAACACATGCATTATTGTACTAACAAGTTTTCATTACAAATATTTATATGCCTTCAGCCTGGATATTCTTATTTTCGAACTTCAATTCCCATAAACCAACCATAAACATATATAATTTAGATCATGACAAAGGTACTGTTTAGATAACTAATGTTGAATATATTATAATTTCTAAAATATAATAATATATTTTTAAAAAAAGCTATCTAATACGCAAATACTGCTTAACTTTGATTTAAGGCGTTCAATGTAATCGTTCATATTCAGGCAATCATAAGAAAGTCACCTTAAGACAAATAAAACCAATTGACAACATATAAAGCAAAAATAAAGATAAATAAACAAAATAATAATATTGAAAATAAGGATGCAACAATGACATCCATGATAGCAGCATTATCACAAATAATACGCACAAATTGCACATTCATTTGGCATAGTATTAAACAAATTAATGGTAATCAGAAGCAACTTACCGAATGATCCGTCATCTACCATGTCCAAAATCTCGTGATCACCATCACCACTAAAAAAGGAATTTATTTATTTCACTTTTGCAGTTAACACAAAATAAAAAGGTATAATCTACCACAGATTTATTATTATTTCCTCTTCAATACAAAGGTCCATTGCTATGCCTGTGAACTTTAAATTTGATGACAACAAACGGTGACCGTAATTGCCAAGTATCGCAGAGATATGACCTTCACTACTAATAAAATGTAGATTATGTAATCAATTCGCTTATTTAGATGGTATTGTGAAGGTTTCTAACAATTTACCTGTTATCTAGAGAATTATCCAATGGATCAATCTCAATTTTTGCCATTCCGTCAAAAATATTTTTGAATTTTCACGATTTGATCACGGGGACAAATAAACAGGTCATGTGAGCGGCGGAATACAAATGGCCACTGGCTAAATCGGTACGACTTAACAACGAGGCATAATTTTCTTCATATATTTGACGTTCAATAAAATCTCATTCTGCGTATCTCTGCACTGTACTTAATTCTAGAAATAAAATTTATGAACAGGGAGTTTACGGCGGCAAAGATAATATATTTGAATTTTTTCATTAGAAATCTTGGTTTTGCTTTTTTATATTATATTTTTAAAAAGAAATTGAATCAGTAGTTTTTCTGAGGGGCAGTTTTATAAAGTAAAAATTTATTTCTTCAAATTATTTAAATTAGTAATTTATGAGAAAAATCATTGAAAACTAATAAAATTTACATTAACTTCGTCAAAAAAAGAAAGAAAGAGTAAAATAAGACTGCTATCTTAGAATAATAGGGAAATATCTCGTTTTTACATTTTTAAAGTATATGAAATACTGTAGAGTAAAAAAAAAATTGCTACCAATTAGTATGGCATAAAAATATTTTTAAATTTTGAATACCCACAAAAACGGCCATTGCGTTGGGTACGCCCCTAATACGTCACGATTCCTGTTAATTTTCAACTTTGTTCCTAACCGTTAAAATGTTTAAAAAACATCATTATGCATCTTAAAGTCTCAACTATCAATGCCAAACACTTTTTGTGTGACATATTTTTGATAATTCCTTTTTAAAATTAATATAGAAAACATTTCTCCACAATATCTAATCTAAGAAAAATATAAAAAAATCATTTTTATGTATCGTTATATCAGCACTATGATTTTTCAATGTTTTGTATTCCTGAAATTCCTCCCCGCGTGATGTTTCAAGTTCTCTTCCGCTTCTTCTCAGTCAATTCTGCCGATTGGTCTGTTGGCTTACTGTAAACCGGAAATCTTTCACAACTTTCTTATCATTGGTTAATTCATATGAACTAGTGACGTCATTCAAAGCAGTTCATTTTTGTTATTTTTGTTATTTTTTTCATGTATTTTCAAGAAACTTTGATGCACAATTTAATGCTCTAATTTTTACCGCAGGTAAGGAAACATTTTTATATCTAATTTCCCGTAGGGTTGAACTTCCGCATTGCTAAAAAACAAATAATGGGGGAAAAAAAAACCAATACAGGTTTCCTAGTTCGCAAAAACAAAACAAAGCATCACACCGTTTCCCCGTAAGGATAGGCTGAGAGGATAATATGCCACATCACTCTATTTTTGCATGCAGATCAGCGCGCCGATTATTCCGATTTCTCCTAGTTTTCAATTTATTAAAATGATGCTAAACTTCAGTTTTTACACTGCACTTCAACTGCAAAATTTGTTTAAATAACATTAAAGTAAAAAGTTTCGATGTTCCCAGGTAGAATTACCGTCATTTATACAAATGACCTTAAAATACCAATATGGGGCGTTTTTACAATGTTATATCTGTAGTTGTAAGCTATGTAAAATACCAATATGGTGCGTTTTTACAATGTTATATCTGTAGTTGTAAGCTATGTATACACTAGGCTTCCTTATTACTTTCTCAAAAAATTTCTCCATCTTCAGTACTTATTAATCTCATTTCCCCTTTTGAAATCTTAAAAAATAATACTAAAATATTATCCAGAGGTGTAAAAAATAGCCACTAAACCTAGTAAGTGAATCTTATAAAATCAAAAATATATTATGAAAGGGTAATAATGATCTTTTGCAAAAGGGAAGGAAACAGGGGGAAGAAAATGAAAACACAGTGTGGTTAGTGCCTTTGGAAACATAAATTTAATGTTTTCAATAAATAATTAACCATTACCCAAATAATTGAATTATGAAAAACTTAAGTTAAATTGATATACAATAGGCACAAAGAATTTAATATCACAACATGATGTAAACTGTATATATTGAAAATTAAACATTTCTACAGTTATGTAGGACATGGATACTTTTAGAATATATTATATATTTTAAAGAGAGACAAATAAGTACAATAACGTCGTTATAAAATAATACAAATTTACTAATTGCAAAAAAAGACATGAAAAAATTATGTGTGTATATGACTCTGGTCCTTTCGAATCCAGTTATTGGAAACCCTTGCAACTACATATTTAAAAATGTTTTCGTGGATTATTTTTTAGTTATAATAATTTTTTAATGAAGTAAATTCTTCGTATTGCAGTTTTAGCCTTTTTACAGTGATATGTGTTTACATATGACTGTATGTGTGTATGTATATAAATATCTTATAAAAATTGTATGACTCACA
Organism: Micrasema longulum; assembly: GCF_059751315.1. Classification (NCBI taxonomy): domain Eukaryota; kingdom Metazoa; phylum Arthropoda; class Insecta; order Trichoptera; family Brachycentridae; genus Micrasema; species Micrasema longulum. Next base: position 656,846 of record NW_028278209.1, read on the forward strand.
GCGTATTATTATTTACTTTACAGAAATTAATTGTAAAACAGATAAATATTGCTCTTCAATAAAGCATATTTCTAAAATAATGTTCATTTAACATACAGACCATTAATGAGGGAATCGATCAGAAGTAAATTATTACTAATTTATCCAATAAGGCATTCGAGGTGTGTATAAAAATCATTTCATAAGAGCAGTAACCACTGCTTTTGCATTGAGTGCTTTCAAGTCTGTGTATGTTTGACCTGTCCCCACAAACACAATTGGTTGGCCTGTAATGTAAGTCATCGAAATGGCCGCACCGACTTTGTCATCGATGGTGTCAAACTTAGTCAACACGATACCGTCGATTATGTGAGGATTGGTGCTTGAGCTGTAGTCTGCCAAGGCTTGGTTAAATTTGACTAGTTGATCGACGGCTTCATTTCCGACGAGGGCTTCTCCAACAAACAAAACAAGATCCGGCTCGTTTACTTTGATCAGTTTAGCTAATGCTCTCATCAGTGGCTCATTGTCCTGCATTCTGCCCGCTGTGTCTATCAGAACTACGTCGATCCTCGATTCATTCGCGAATCTTATGGCTTCCATCGCTATACCAGCTGCATCTTTACCTGAAATTGAGAAAATAAAAACATGTAGATATTGAAAAAAAAACTTTTGAGGTACATATCGATGGACTAGAAGACAAACGTGCTAATTACAGAATTGGTAATTTTCAGAACCGTTTAAAGTTTAACAAGTTGCATTTTGTCTTCATTTTCATGTCACTTATTATGCATACGCACGCAACTACGATTTGGGGAGGGATAAAAAATTAGTGTTCTAGTGAGTGCAAACGGTAAGACATGCTCATTTAATACATTTGACGTTAAAATTACCTAGCTCAATTTTTTTGTACTTGGCACGCTTGTCTTCATACAATCAATATTATATACTCGTACATAACTAATAAGGGTTATTACACATAGTATAAATTAGATCAATGCAACAATATAAAAACTTGAAAATTGTAGTTCTGAGATTACAACTGTTTTTTAAACACCATTATTTTTATTTATTATTTAATAAATTTAATAAAAATACCGTATTCTTTATTATTATATTTTTTTAAGAATACTCTAACCAATAAAATACTGCTTTCAACAGTAAACATCCAAATTACTATCAATTTAGATATAAACTGATATTACTTAAAAATAATATAACTACCTCCATATTTAGTTTGGCAAAATCACTAAATTTAATATGTCGATCGGTTTCAGAACGTAACACTTCCTTTGTCAAGGCTTAAAAAAATTAAATATTTAATATTAGTTTATTTTTATACCTTGACCAGAAACAGTCTTAACTTTTTCAACCATCAAAATCTGTAAAAGGGAATCGAAGACGCACAGTAAATTTACTTTGCCATTATTAACTTTTAAAAATCAGTTTTGTAAAGGCAATTGTAAATAATTATTTTTTATTCAATATGTAAATAGATCATATAAATTGACTCAAAACATACCGACCAGAATATTAAAACAAAAAAAAAATTGTTGCAACAGAGGGGGAAAACATTTTTGAGAACGTGATATCAAAGCCTAGGCATTCACAGGGCTTATGGCATTTACAGGGCTTATTGGCATTTACAGGATTTAACTAAAAAAATAATAGTTTTTTATGAGAGACTTAAACAATAGATTTTTTTAGATTAATTATTTTTAATTGGGTGATAATTATTACCATAGCCTTTTTCATATAGCTGCACCATTTGCCTTCCTCCGTGTTTGCTGTCTGGATGTAGAGCATTCAGATGGCGCATGTGTGTTCTCAGTTGCTCCACAGCGCCGGCTCTGAATGTATCACACGCCGCAATAAGAACAGACAACTCATTTTCAATTAGCCAAAAGCATATTTTAGCCAAGTTTGTAGACTTGCCGACCCCATTAACCTGTAATAAAATATGATTATATTTGTTTATGCAGATTAAGATTTACTCTAACAAAAAGTAATCAGTGTCTTCTCTATCATACTACATATCGTTGTTGCGCTTTGAAAACCAGCTGTGTGCATTCATTTATTTAATACGTTTTTTACGTCAAAAAATGGCAAAAAAATATTTTTAACCATAATCCAAATTATAACGTACCAATTTTCATAAACGTACTACAATTAAGTATTCACAAAAAAAATTGTATTGCCAGACACTTTTATTAAAATCTGCTATGTTTTTTGTTTCTCCTGAATATTTTTGTGAAAAACACATGGCCGATTTCCAAGGCGCAAAGATGATATATCTTTCATAAATGATAACAGGACACAAAATTCAGTGATCTCTTCAAGTGAAAATCGTAAGGCCTCAGATGTCTATCAATAGACCTGCTTCTCTTGAATGAATTTTCTGCTATTTTCTCTTCATTGTATAAATTCGGAGAAGTCCTTATAAAGGTCCACAGTCAAAATTCCCTGCCTTCCAAACATTACTCAGATAAAGAGAGCCAGAAAACAAAACCATTTGTGAAATATAAACCTCGTACATTATGAGCAATGTCAACAATACTGCAACTCTCATATAAATTTATTTTTTTTAAAAACTTATGTGCTTAATACTCAATTTTACTTAACTATCTCTTACATATTGAATGCAAATTATTTTTAAATGATTTCATAATGTACGCATAAAAGTAAATTTGTGAATTAAGAGAAAAAGAGATTAATGTAAAAAAAAAATTTTTCCTTTTGAGGCATACATAATATGTATATCTCATATAAAACAAACGTTCAATCGAGCATTAGTGGGTAGTATCACTTACTCCACAAAAAGACATAACATATGGCATTCCCTTCTTCTTTGCTTCGAGACAATCTCTTAGAATATCAACTCTTCTTTTGGGTGATAAAATCTGAACCAATGATTCCGTTAAAGTATTTTTAACAGTTTTAGCGATACTTTCAAATGTTCCCAAAACCTAAAACAAAATACATACTAATGTTTATAATTTTGTAAAAGTAGATAGGAGTTAGGACACAAAAGACAAAATGTTTATTGTGTTGCTATATTCATTTACATAAATAATTTATTTTGTTAATTATAAAATATATTACCTTTCCTTCCAACTTGGCTGAAACAGATTCACAAAGTTTTTGGGCAATATCTGTAGCCACATTTTTTGAAATAAGATGATCTTGTAACTTCTCTAGAGCTGGCTTCATAGTCTCAGTAGTCAAGGCCTTGGACCCAACCAAACCTAAATGACAAAAATGTAAAAAAATATATTTTACCCTTGTCTTTGTAAAAATATTATTATTTTATTTTATTTAAATAACTGACTATTTTGGTGTAAATGGTATTAAATAGTGAATAATATTTCAATTATATTAACACACAACCTATGTGAAAAACTAATATATATTTTTGATTTATTTTATTTAGTTCTATGATTAACATAGTCTATACAATGTTTACATATATATTTATTCTAACATTATTCATCACTATTGTATACTTACTGTCCTAATTTATAATATTTAAACCTTTTATATGCACACTTGTATTAACTTATGTATATTCACTACTTTATAATGTATCTAACCTAATATATTAATATTAATAGACAACTTATTTGCCACATTATCACACACCCTGCAAAGCCAAACTTTAATATAGTAATAAAGGAACGCATTAAATATAAAGGTGGTGCACACATCTAAAATAAATTTATTTTTAAAGGCAAAATATGTGCAGATGAAAAGCAGCCATTATGGAATATAGTACGGAATGGGTAATAAGAAAAACAATGTATTTAAAAGAGTAAACATAACGACAAGATATAAATACATAAAAAAATATATGTTAACCTTTAAACATGCTGAAAACTCCACCAGATGGCTTAGTTTGATTTGTTCTATTTACGTTTGGGGAGTCGTTTTCTTCATCGCTGCTGTATTCTTCATCATCAGAGTTAACTTCCAAGTCCTGAATCCCTCCTTGCATTTGTCCAACAATCTTCAAAACATAAATAAACATTTAGCCATTTTGTAAAGTTTCTTTAACTCAAAACATATAATTTTTAGTATTTATGTACTGCTCATTCGCACTTTCAGTAGTACAATGTAAAATTCTGAAGTCATTTTGAAATAAAAAATCTACACAAAATAAAGAAAAACAGATTTAAGGCTCTAATCCGGCAATATAGAAGAATTAGAAAGAACTGGGCTGCTTTTGGCAATCTTAAACATATTTTCAAAACAAAGCAATAAATTTTAAAAGTTTAAATTTATTTCAACAGATAGGGAAAAAAATTTTGAGAAGGAAATATGGAAGTCTAGGCATTTACAAGGCTTATGACACGTCGTTGCCTGGTTTAAGTGGCCACTTTACACACTGCCAGCCAGTCTGCAAGCATTTGGACATACTTAAACATTATTGAATTTTAAGTCTTCAAATCAGGAATATTTTTATTTTTGTAGACTTGGTGATACTACGTTGTTTCCAAACTTTTTTTCAGAATCGCAGAATGAGCCATAGCATTTCTTTTCTTGATTACTGCATTGAGCCCAGACAAATATATCCATTTACAACCTCGCAATTTTCAATTTGAGTTATTTCTGGTCTATTCCCATTTCTCTGTCAATAATCATTATTTAGGTCTTCCCTGTTGATTTCAAGGTCAAAGTTATTGCTCATATTTTCTAGTAAAAAGAGAAGTTCTCTTATGTCATCTTCATCTGCAAGGAGAGTAGAAGAGATGGGCATTTAGGTTTTTTTATAAAACTAGCAATAACAGTTACCGTTTCACAAATTATAAATATTGAATAGTAAGGTGACAAAATACATCCCTGACGAACTCCAGCATGAGTTTCAAATACATCCAAGTCGGCGCTATCCATTTCATCTAAAATGGTCGATAATATTTCCCATTTCACTGAGTCCAAAAGCTTATTGAAGTCTACATAAAATATGTATAGCGGTAGATGAATTCTCTTCCTTTTTAAATAACCTGTCTTAATCTAAGGATATGCTTTCGAGCATCTTTTCCTCTGACAAATCTCGCATGTTCTTCAGCTATCTGTTCTGAGAGGAATGTCAATCATTTGTTTAAAATAATTATTTCCTTTGTTATTGGTAATAAATCATGTGAATCACATGAATTCGATGATAAGATAAGATTGATATATATTATTGAAAATCTTATCATTGGAAAAATTTTGTGAGACCGAGTTCAAAATTCTATTAGCAAAAATGTTTTTTTTTTAAAAGCCACAGAACTTCCTCATTATTTTTGTTACCCAGCCTGTTACTTTTCTATCTGAAATAATGATTTTAAAAGATTTTTTTTGGGTTTTTTCTTTTCTTTTGTACTTAAAAACATATCTGTACTTTAAATTAAAAATACATACACAATAATTAACTATCACACGTAATTGCTAAAGATAGAACACCATTCTACTATATTTTTATGTATGTATATATTGAACCCGGTTGTGGTCCCGTGGCTAGTGTTGCTGACTCACAGATCAGAGATCCAAAGTTCAAATTCCGCTCTACCACAACTTGATTCCCATTTTCTTACCTATTTGGGTAAATTATAAGAACACAAATACTTATTAAAAAAAAGAAAACAAATATGTACATCATTTCCTCCATATATTTTTTTTACACATGAATGTCAAATATTCTGACTTTTTACTCTAAGATATCGTACTTTTCTCGGCTTCTGCGTTTGTCCACATTCACACTGTAAATCTTTTAAGTAATTCTATTATTTTTTTTAATCTGTTAGGGTTATATAAGAAATATTATAAGGTCTAGTCATGTTATGTCTCATCTGGTAAGTGTAGTCATCGTGAGTTTTTGCAGGTTAATTTTTAATTTGATCATTATAGTGTCCATTGTGTAGTATTTTTTACTGTCCTACGTTTGTCTTTGCTTTTTAAATGTGGCAGTGTTGTTGTTGTCTGGTATTATATTTGCGTATGTCAGCATTTTCGGTTGGTGTTATGTCATCGACTTGTATATTTCCAGTGCAATTTCGTGTACCTCAATTTTCGTCAAGTATTTTATTGTGTATTTGTATCATATACGTTAAACATGGTACCACATCAATATGAAGTAAAGAGTATTACTAAAATATTTTTAACTGTTTAAAATAACAATATATTACATAGTTTTCTGGTGTAAAGTCTGATCTGATGACATCATCGGGTTGATCTTTGGAACGATCCAGATCAGGTAAATCTCTGGTTCCTCCTGCAAGCTCCCAAACCCTCGGCTTCTTTCCACCTTTGTCTACGGGAGGACTTTTCGGCGACTTGGTCCTACAAAAATAAGTCAAGGCATTTATGTACATATACATCTATATATTACAACAGCTGGAGAATATTTTTGAAAAGGTAATATGGTAGGCAAGGCAAAATCTAGTACTTGCCAACAAACATTTGGACATACTCAAAATATTGTTTATTAAACAAAAAGGCAAAAAATCTTGTAATTTAAATAATTTTTGCCTGAATAAAAAGATGCAAATGCTGTATAAACATCACAGGCATATACTAAAACAATAAACGTTCAAGTGGGCCGCTACTTCTTTGCAACAAACACACTATTTCTGCATGCGAATCATCCTGAATTAAAAAAAAAATGTAAAGTTACGGTAAAGACAATCCTTTATATCCTTAGATGGCTGGTTCAATATTAAAATGAACCAACTGTGTACCGCAGCATAGCACCAGATGGAAAGACAATTTAAGATGACACAATTAATACATCAGAAAATCCACATACGTCTGAGTATCTGAAGCCTATCACAGTCAAAGCTATAAAAAAAAAAGAGCAATCAGAGATGTTAAAGGATTTTCCGTTCCGCAAATGTCGGCAATATGAAGGGGGAGCTGAAAAAAGAAGGGGAAATTGAAATAATACAATATGGATTTAGCATGCATTTGCTCAACTTGGTGGCAGAGGATTTTCAAATCAAAGGAATTGTCTCGCACATTTTGAAAGTTATTAAGTATTTTCATAAAAAGCACCTAACTCAAGCATAGTACAGAGAACAAATAGTAAAATGCTATTGCAATAAATCTTTTAGCCCAACTAAATTCAGTTTCAATCGCTTTACACCGAACACAGTCTGAATCAGCAACAACAGTTGTTGTGGAAATTTGGAAAGCACTTGAAAAAGACCTCGTCCACCAACCTTAGTTAATTAAGAAGAAATACAGCGTTTAGTGGCTATCATTATTTGGCTAACATCATTGACCAGAAGTTTAGAGGAAGGAACCTGTGAGAAAAGACCAAAAAGGCAAAGCGTTTGATGTTCTAGATTTTAACTATATGGCTATTCTTACAGCAATTCTCACAGAATCCAGACCATTCGCGTTATATCTTTTTGGTACCCAATTCAGAAACACATCACTTGCGTGGTAATAGCTCATCAACATGGCATCAAATGGATAAACTTAGAGCAAAAAATTTTCCTTTCCAGATTTCTGCAAACAGCTCCTGACCGCAATAGATACTCTGCTGATGTAGAAAGAGTTTTGGCCTCACTCGCTCAAAAAGAAGGAACTGCCTTGTCATAGAGAATAGCCAAAAAAGTTATTTTTATTTTTAAACACTGAAACAATGACAACCAAAAAGTCAGGGCTGCTATACTGAACGCTCTATTGGCTGAAGAGAACATTTTTGAACCGCGTATTTAGTACATAAATATGCGCTATGAAAGCGTTCTTTATGGTTGGGAAAGCAGCAAATAGAGTCTAGTCTGAATTAGATCTAAGGAGCAATATTTAAAATCGGGTTGTGGTCCTGTGGCTAGTGTCTCGGACTCACAGACCAAAGGTCTGTGGTTCGAATCTCACTCTACCCCAACTTGATTCCCATTTTCTAATAGTGAGTTATTTACAACTCGTTGAAAATGGCCCTCAAAATTAAATATTTGGGTAAATCATAAGAATGCAAATATTTTTTTATCAAAAAAAATAAAATAATAATCCGACACTAAGATAAACTGATTGGATGTGTACTAGAAATATGAGCGCCAACAATGGCTGCCTGCAGCCTATAATCTAATAATAAAAATAAAATATATATTTTAAAACTTTAGTCTGATTATTTCAGTGACAGTGGCTTTTTTGTTGCTATAAACTGTGCCAAAATAACAACATTTTGTGAGTCACAGACTGAACGAAAAAGATGTAGAATGTATGGGTATAAATGATATGTGGGAGTGTTTGAAAATAAGTATGTGCGAGGCGGCGAAAGAAGTGTGCGGTGTGACAACGCTAGGGAGAAAGAAAGGTGATGCGTGGTGGGACGACGAAGTCAAAAAACTCGTTAAAGAAAAGAAGGATGCGTGGATAAATTTGCTTGCTGTAAAAAAGAATACAATTGAATATGAATCGGCTAAACGCGTGTATGGTGAAAGTAAGAAAAAGGTTAAGCAGGGTGTATGTGAACGGAAGAAAAAATTGAAGGATGAAGAAGGAATGAAAATGACACACAATTTCCATGAAAACATTAAAGTTTTCTGGAAAGCTGTGAAAAACTCCAGGAGTAGCAGTGAAAGGCATGACAGTTGTTAAAGATAAGGATGGAAAAATGGTGACTAGTGAGAGTGGAATAAAAGAGAGATGGAAGGAATACTTTGAGGAAGTTTATGAATCGCACACTGGTAACTCGGGCGGTGCCGATGTATCGACATTATCCGAGGTGTGTTTGAACGCAAATGATGAGGTAAGTCAGATTAGTATGAAAGAAATTATCAGTGTTGTCAAATGTATGCGGAATGGTAAAGCGCAAGGGTATGACTGTATTGCAGCAGAGTTTATTAAGTCGGGTGGCAAATTAATTCTCACATGGCTACATAAACTTTTTAACTTGTGTCTCAAGGAGGAAAGGACTCCACCTGATTGGAGGAGGGCAGTTGTTATGCCGTTATACAAGGGAAAGGGTTCTAAGGTGGAGTGTGGGAATTACAGAGCTATCAGTCTTCTGAGCGCTGTCGGCAAAATGTATGGAAGAATACTGATAGAAAGAGTAAGAAACGTGACCAAGGAGAAAGTATGGGATGTACAGAGTGGATTTATGAATGGTAGAGGATGTATGGATCAAATATTTGCATTACGCAATATGACAGAAAAGTTTTTGGCGAAAAACCAGAAGCTTTTTTGAGCTTTTGATGATTTGCAAAAAGCATTTGATCGAGTTGATAGGAAAAAATTATGGATGGTTCTATCGGAGTATGGAGTGAGTGACAACCTTGTCCGCGCTATTGCTTCTTTGTACAAAGATAGTGTAGCGTGTGTAAGGGTAAATGGGTCATTAACTTCCTGGTTTGACATCCCTAAAGGAGTCAAACAGGGATGTGTAATGTCACCGTGGTTATTCAACATATACATGGATAAATGTATGAAAGAATTGAAAAGTATGGATGTGGGAGCGAAAATGAGTAATCTAACTGTCAGTTGCCTTCTGTACGCCGATGACGCAGTCTTCCTAGCTGACAGCGAAGAGGAACTGCAATCCTTGGTTACAAAGGTTTACGAAGTGTGCAAGGAGAGTGATTTGCTAATGAATGTGCAAAAGTCGAACGTCATGGTCTTTGAAAGAAATGTAACTATGACTGAATGTAAGATTGTAGTAAATGGAGACAGTTTGAAACAGGTCGAAGAATTTGTATACCTGGGTAGTATGTTTACTAGAGATGGAAATATGGACAAGGATATTGAAAGGAGGGTTAGTGCCGGTAACAGAGTTAATGGTGCCTTAAAGTCTGTCGAAGCAAATAAGTGTCTATCGCAAGAGGCTAAATTAGCAGTTCATAATGGAGTTCTGGTACCAACCCTAATGTATGGAAGCGAAGCATGGAGTTGGAAAAAAAGGGACGAAAGTAGACTGAATGCTGTTGAAATGCGATCCCTCAGGCGAATGTGCGGAAAAACAATGTATGATAGGTGCCCTAATGTCGAAATTAGAGCAGAATGCAAGGCTGAGTTAAGCATTATCGACAAAATTAAGAAAGGTCTTTTGCGATGGTTCGGTCATGTGGAGCGAATGAATGATGAAAGAACGGCTAAGAAGATTTATGATGCGAATGTGTCTGGTTGTAGAAGTCGAGGAAGGCCGAGAAAGACATGGCATGATCAAGTACAACAAATTCTTGAAAGTGGTCATGTGAAAAGTCGGAATAATCGACGTGCGTGCATGAGAAGATGTATGAATGTGAAGGAAGCAAAGGAAGTGTGCCAGGACAGAGTGGTGTGGCGTTCTATCCTCTCTGCCTACCCCTCCGGAGAAATGGCGTGATGGTTAGTTAGTTAGTTAGTTAGATGAACTCACATTTTCTCGGCTTTCTTTTTTGGTGCCATCTTTTGGGCAAGTTTGGCCCTGTTTGCCGCAATTATTTCTTCATCGAGAAAATCTTCAGTTTCAGCTTTTCCATTAACCTCATGTTTTATTTTGGACTCCATAATTTTTACTAAAAAATGTTTACAATTCTATAAAATGCATATTTGAAGCACTAACATTGTGGTTATTTTATTGTTTACAATTCTAGTTATTATTATATAATATGATCTCATCATGGGATAGTACTCCTACTCACCACTTTTTTTTGTTTCTTTCTCGTCCCCTTTCCGTTCAATCATGGAGGCCACAGTTTTCTTTGACTTGAATGAATCTTCAAAAGTTCTCATTTGTTTAGGGATTTTGGCCTGACTTTTACCTTAAAGAATAACATAAATTTCTTAGTTTAAGCTTAAAATAACACAATTAATGAATTTTAATGCACAGGATAAAAATATATTTACCCCATTGCTCAGAATCTTGTAGAACTTTCTGGAAAATAGAACTGAAGGAAAACTTTTGAAAGAAACTAGCATTTTGTAGTTCATTTTTATATTTATCGCGGAATTCAAGATGAATGTCATTTAAAAACTTATCTACATAAGACAGCTGTAGAATTTTTTGATATGCAACGACAAATATTAATTCAAATTCATTGTCGAGTTTGTACTGTAGTGTGAGAGACTTGTGGTCGAATGCATTATTGCCCGTCCTTTCCTAAAATAATAATTCCTTAATCGGTAAGAATCTAAAGATAATTTAAAATAAGCCTTTTTATTTACTAACAAATTCCTAAGACTTAATAATTAAAAATAAGCATGTGTTTTGCATATGGTCTTAATTAAATTATGAACTACCTGCAATATAACACTACGAATCAATGCATTGACAGATGGAGTAAATATTTCACTAGTACTTTGAAAACACCAAAGTACAATTCCACCTTTACTAAAAATAGTGAATAAATCTAACATTTTGGAAAAATTACAAAAAGAAATATTTTGGACATTGACATGTACGTATTCTCCACACGTCACTTTTTAGAGACAATACCACAGACAATACAATAGACTTGATTAAGATTAGAGAAATTAATACCATTAACTAAAAGAAGTTTTATAAATACAATTTCCTAAAGTACTTACCTATGAACCAAATTAATTTTTCCCTTGTGAATGATTACGTGTATATTTTGCGTTATATTCAAAAACGGATTTAGCTATTACCGATTTAAACGCGCATTATGTTCATTTTGACTGTTATTAAAAAAGTATCTTCTATATTATAACTAGTATTACACCTTAACTAACCGAATTTTTTGACCAGTCAAACTTTATATATTATATTGTTTAACGTTACAATGCCACGCAACCATGGGAGTAGTCCTGACAACTTTTGTTATGTGTAGGGTGAAGTGACTTAAGCCTCAAAAAGAAATAAAGCGATACATTTTTTTAAAGATATACCATCTGTGCTTCGGGTGTAGAGTTGGAGTTTAGGATAAGGTTTGAGCCTCACGTATCTGTTGATTATTATGTGTTGAGAGATTTTACCAAGAAAGCAATCATATTGAATAGCCCTACAAGGGAAAATTTAACAAAAACATGCTTGAAAACTATTTTTGGAATCTTAACTATTAAAGCCTGCTGGGTCGGAAAAAAATACGTGCGGTGGTGGGTCAGATTAGACCAAATTTTTAAAAGTAGCCTCTTAGGCATTTTTGTAGTTTTTTCGCAACTATTTAAATATTAAAATGTTCTCTGATTTAATAAAAAGAGGTGTGGAAGATTTTTTTTCCCATTTTTTGTGATATTATTAAATTATATTTTAAAACGTCCGAGCGCACCGAAATTACTTTACACATAATAAATACTTTTAAATACTTTTGGGTCTAATCAGATCCATCTCCGGGAGGTTTAAGTTGAGAAAGACAAGCCAGCAATGAAATACGTACAAAATCTAATAAAAATAAATTTCGAAAATAAATCATGCCATTGCGTACCTACATTATTCTTGTAAAAAAAACTTAAGTTTCTAACGGGTTTCTCTCTAAAACCTAATGTGCGGGAATAATTTGGAAAGCAGCAGAAAAATGAATAAGAATCACATATTTTAGTTCTCGTAACATTATAAAAGTTTTGATTTGGTAATCATTGCAAAAATAGCTGGTGATCCCCCCTAAGGCCAGCTTTTGCCTTGTTTGGGGGGTCCGGTCGCAGTCGCAAAGGAGGGGGGATGGGATAGCAACAGATTTTTCAGGAATTGGCGCTACTCCCCCCCCCCCCTCCCGCAGGGTGCCAGTTTTTTATCCCTTTTACTTTTCCCTTGCTTGGGCCCGCGACCCACAGGTTAAAAACCACTGGTCAAATCAATGAAATCAATGCGGGTGGTTTGAAACTGTTATTTATGGTATAAAAACATTTTGCATAATTTTTTAAATTGCAACATTTTAATGACGTCGTGTGACGTCAATGTGTCAATTGAAGGGGGTGATGGGTGACGTTTGGTTGAAATGTTTTTATATTAATATGCGTAGGTAAATGCTTCGTGCAGATAAACCTTGCGCATTTTCAGTATTTCCCTTTCAATATGTTCATAATTCCGTGTAATATTTTCAAGAAGTATTGTTGAATTAAACCGAGAATTAGAACGCTCTGTTCGAAGTGCAATAAATCCATAATTTTCTTTCCATATTTTATAAATGGATTCGTGCTCTAGCGACTTAGACGATGCTGTCGATAATTTTAATGGAAAACCTGTTTGGGAAGGAGAAAGATGCGAACCTCTGGGGGCTGCAATGGATACTCTCAGCGATGAGTTGGAGATGGAGGATTTTGGGAGGTCGGATATATGTGAGATCCAGCGTCTACAAGCATTGGAAGAGGAACAAGAAATGCTTTCTTCTTCTCTATTTTCTTTAACTTCTCATCTCGCACAGGTACAATTCAGATTGCGACAAATTGTAGAAGCCCCATCGGATGATAAAGAAAAAATGTTGAAGTCATTGGAGGAGTTCACTTTTCGCGGGGTCCCAGATTTGGGGTCTATTGTCGGCACGGGTAACGCATCTCAAGATATTCTAGAACATTCTGCAAGCTGCCCCGAGTGTCAAAAGCTAGATGAGAAACTTAAAGAACAACGAATCAAACAGCTGCACTTTATAGAACAATTGAAATCACAACTTAAAGAGTTGGACGCCTTTTCTAACGAAAGTATATCCGCTTGTACAAGTAAAAGAGATTACTTGGATCATCGCAATGTAATCATAAATGATTTGAAGCAGAATATAAACAAATCTCTGAATGAGGGATGGCAGCCGCCCCTTACTGCAGAGGAGCTGCGACATCAGGCTGCCTGCGCCGCACGCTCCGCTCCACACGACACTCGGGACCTCATCGCACAGTTGCAGGGACAGGTGGAGGACATGCAAAGGTTTATTCATTTTCTTAAAAATGGATCTATCAAGGTAAAACCTGAGTCTGAAGTCGCACAGATACCGAAAAATAATCAGAAATCGAAAACGGAAAATAAAAAGTGTAAGATAAGTTCGACGGCCAATAAAAATGAAGAATTAAGAGCCGAAACAGTTAATTTAATGAAGAAAATTGTCTCTCTTCTACAAATGTTTGCAGTTGCCCAATTTGGATGTTCCTCTGATGTCTTCCATAAAAATGATTTGAAGAGATCAAACATTATCAATCACTGGGGTGACCTTCGAGCCAGACTGGAAATGTCCATTGACGCCGTTCTCAATTTGCTGAAGCATAATCACTCGAGACCTGACTCTGTTTTAGGGAATTATGATAGCGATTCAGAAGACAGTTCTGTGATATTACATAACGTACCATTAACTACAGCCGTGAGAAAGCACTTAGCTATCAACATCCGCGACTTGATGCAGCACGGACTGCTTCCCTTCGGAGATATGAATAGTGTCGTTCCCTTCATCATCGGTTGCTTCCCAATGCGAAGGAATTCGCAGTCCAAGAGTATGCACGCTTGGGAACTTATTCTCAAGTACTACCAGATCAATAATGGAGAAAGTTACAACTCTACTCCGGCACGTAAACTCTCCCAGAGCTTCAATCTTGATATTGTTGGAGGTACAGCCATATCTAATAAGCAAATTATGCTGAGTGCCATTGGGTCAATAATAGCTTCACACATGCCATATAAAAGAAGCTTTGATTCACACTTCAAGGCTTTTGTATGTGCCGGCCTAAATTCCAAAAAATTGGTGTGTTGGTTAAATCTTTTATTTAAAAATAAAAACCTGATGCAAATATGTTACTCTTCCACAAGTTATGTTACAAACACTGGATTCCAAGATAGTCTTCAGAGCTTGGATCGACTGACCTCTTACAAATTCAACTTGCCTGTTGATTTGGCTGTTCGACAGTTTCAAAACATCAAAGATGTTTTTATGTAATAAACATATTAGTGCTGTTAAAAATGTGCAATTTGTTTATCCCCATCAATATGCTGAGCAATTTCCATGTATGTTGTGTTTGAATTGTGTATTATTTTGTGATATTTTGTTTTGCAGTAGATAATATTTACCTACATACATATATTTATTATAATGTACTATAATTATAGATTTATTTTAACATAATATATTATATTGAATACGAGTTAGTGCAATGTTTTATATTGAAATATTATTGTAACTAAGTACCAAAGATTTTTTGAGAACCAAAGTTTCTAGTCAAGGCACTGTAAATAATTTTTTTTTAGTTGCTTTCAAGTTTATTATATGAATATGTATACATACACACTAAATATATTGTTTTTTCTTAAGATCACAATAATAAAGAGTAGAAAACACTATTGCTTAGTTAGTTTAAGCTTGTATAGCTTAAATATACACGCTCCTAAGTTTTTAGATTGTTAATGTATGTCAACAAACATATCTTAAAGTTTTATTTTTATGTATTTTTATTTTAACATCTATAAAGCAGGGTTTCCCAATTTTTGGGTCTCAGAAAATTTATGTAAAATCATTTCCTTTACCTCAAAGACAAGGCTAAGATCCCCTGTTAGCAATTTAAAAAGTCCTGCTAATGTGTTTATTTTAAATATTAATAATCTCACTTGGTTATGTGTTCCATAATATAAACTTTGACTGAAAGACATTCCAACGTTGAGTATAATGATGTATGAGAATTAAAGATAAAATATATGAACAAATGTTTTTAAAGAACAAATTCTATATATGTATATGGCATACAAACTATGAAATATTCTCTTGATTTAGTGTATGTTTTGATTGCATCTCACCTGTTATTTCAACCTAATATACACTAATACTATGCCTTATTTTGACACTTAAAATTTGTAATTTCGTGCTAAAATACATTTATAAAATTATACTGACAAATTACCAAAGCCTCGGAAGTAATATTATTATTCCGAACTATGAATGTTGTAATGTTGATGAAGTTAGGTTGAGAAAATGAATTATTGCCATATTTCATGTGTTTTATTTTCTTCCTCCTTTTCTATGATCAAATACATATCGAAATTGTACAATTAACGAGCCTATATCAACAATTTTGATTTCCTGTGGATATTAAAAATTAATATGTGATATTTCTCAAGTCTTGGTGTTCTATTCACCGCTGTAATTAAGCCCCTTGTGGGGCAAAATAATAATAAAGACCCATAAAAAAGTTTTATAATTATTTGCATTCTAGTTCACAAAAATCGATGCTGGGTCACTTATCAGTTGTCAGTATTACAGTCGAGTTATATGATATGCTTCTTAAATTTTTTAAATGTATTACTACAAAGTCCTAGTTAGGAATTGGAGTGATTAATTATGGAGCATTCAGGTTTGATTACACTGTTGCGGTATTTATTGTGATAACAACTTCCTGTTTCAATAATTTACGAAGATAAAAGAAAGGCCTGTCTTCCTCGATACACAAATTAAAACTTGTGCTGTAACAAAAACTCACGGATGTAAATAATACATACATTAGATTGAATAATTCATTTCATTTTATAAATTGCCCAGTATCAAGTTCCATAAAATTAGATGTTTTACCTGAAAGAAGAACTGTGTTCAACTAAGGTAAAAAAAAAACTACATAATAAATTTAACATTTCACAATCGAATAGTCAGAAAGTAAAATGTATTTTATAATTTTTCATTACTCTGAAATCAGGTGATCCTTTAACGCTTCGGTACAAGTGTGACCGTATGGTCACGATAGACATTGTCACAAAACACTATCCTCACTCCCTTAAGTAAATATGGTTGCGTTTACTATATTTTAGCCTCAAAAAATATTGTGTTTTTTATGTGGTGTGCCGCAGTGGAAAAAACTGTGTGGAATTAATAGCAATTTCTTTAGTAAAAAAATAGTTTAAAAAAAAACTGAAGAGTTACAGTACTAATAATTAAGTGCTTTACCCTAGTGCATCTATGTTTATTTGAAATAAAAATAAGAAAACTAGACTAATTATTATCAACTGCAGGTTCATAATACATTATGTATGTTTATTAGTTTACTGACAACATTAATAATAGGCAAAGGACAGATGGGACTGGGTTAAATGTAGATTGATGAGATGTGACTAGTACCAACTGTTCTAGTAAATGGTAATGAGGGAGAAGGAAGGTAGATAATATAAATCCTGGGTCTCGAATATAAGGTTTACTGATACGCTGAAGACATTTTTGCTACGGTGATCATTCTAAGACATTCAAGGTAGATGGCAACTATATTGCAGAAGATCCGAAAAACAATAGACAGCAATTGCTACATAGAATTTGTGAATGAAGAACAAAGAAAAAGCCAACGATTATATTTTTTTATTGTCATATGGATTTTATTATCTAAGATTTAAATAACAAACACAACAATAAAACACAGAATCTGAATAATAATATATTGATACACTGTAAAAAATCTTATACACAAAAAATGTTGGTATAACCACAAGTATTTCATATGAAACACATTTTTTATGAAAATTATAGTTATTACATTTGTGCAAATTGAATCTGTAGACACGGGCAAATTCCAATAATATGCACATATTAATAACTTCTATATTGATATTTTAATTATATTTTATAGAATAATATGTGTAATATGTTTTCTTTCCATACCATTTTTTTAAGTACAAAGTTTGCCTACACATTATAAATAAATTACATAAAACATTTTTATAGTTTACAGAATTGACATTACATTCTTGATTGTAATAATAAATAACTTTTATGTTTGCACATTAGAGTATGAAAACCTGGGACAGAATTTTCCAGAAAAACAAGTTATTTAATACTGAAGTACGTAATACTCTTTACTTGGGGCCTAACATGTCCTCAGGTCGTACCCATTTGTCGAAATCTTCCGATGTGAGATAGTTCAGCTTCAGGGCGGCTTCTTTTAAGGTGGAGCCATCTTTATGGGCGGTCTTCGCAATCTTAGCAGACTAAAACAAAAAGAAAAAGATTTTTTTTTAATGTTCAGATGAAGAAATAAAATGATAAAATAAATTTGCATAAAAAATAAAAGATTTGATAAAAATGAAATTTTAGAATTCATTAGTGGGTAAATAATTTTTAATTTATCAAACACGTAAGCATTCTTATGTGTTAAAGCTGATGTTATGGCGTTCAGAATTAAGAAAAAATAATAATGAAAAAAGGGGTTTTGTTCAATAAATACAAGTTCAGTGAATATGAACGTAAAACGGAGCAAATTTTCCAGTATAAAAATTATACAGGATGATTGTAAATTCAACCTATTCCTCGGAAGTAGTTATACTAGTGGTCATACATATATGCATATGCAACAACTAATTTCCGTAATTTGAATCCAAAGTGTAAGGCATTTTTTTCAAGTAACTCAACGATCTTTGAAAATTAAAAACAAAATTCTGCCAGTCTTTCATTTCTGAGATGGGAATTTCGGGCATGCATTTTTAAAAGTAATCAATCATTTATCTTTGAGTACCCAAAATGGAGTAATTTTCTTACAATTGTTTGTTTCAGGTAACAAGTTCTAAAAAAGTCTTGAAACCACCATTACTCGGATTTAAAAGATGATAGTTTGTAATATTTTTAATAATTAATTACACATGTTATTTATTTTGGAATTTTTTGAGCTATTTATATATTCGTAAAAAGGGTTGTCGCCCTCGTGGCGTAATAGTCAGCGCGTTTGCCTGCCATGCAAGGGCTCTCTGGTTCGATTCCCGACATGGTTGATTCGAAATATTTATTCAAAAGGGTGTTTTCACACCAGAATATTTCATAGTCCCTGGACTGGTACCTAAAGCGTAAGACTGATAATCTTACCTTCATGTAACAAAAAATGATCAAGATACGCTGCGATTGGTGTACCAATGCAGTGCCTTATGCACCATTTGGTGCTGAAAGCGTGTTAATGAAGAAAAGTCAGACCGCATTTTACCTTGAGCCTTCTAAAATTATGTTATAACTCTTGCCAAAAGCGAATTTAGTCATTCTTTAATCGCCAGTCGTGTTTTGACGTTATCTAGACATTTAATTCGATACCAAAGTAAATATATAAAAAAATGCCCGATTGTGTCGTGAAAGCTTGCAAAAACTGTCTGTATAAAAGGAAAAATACTTTTCATTGATAAGTATGTACCTAGATACTTGTTTATGATTGAATTCCAGAACTAAAATTTATTAATATACCCGAACATTGGCTTGCCTGCTGGTTTAGCAATAGTTTTTCGTTTATTTTATTGGTTAAGAGGCCTCGTCGTACTCAAATCAAAATCGTGCAAAATTCACTGCTCTAGTGCCATAATCCATGGAGAAAATATGGGAATACGTGTTATTAAAGAAAAAACAGACTGCGTTTTACCCAGAGCCTTCAAAAATTTTGACACTCAACTCATGCCCAACGCGAATTTAGTCATTCTTAAGTAATAAAACAATAAGTCGAAACCAAAATAAATAAAATGAAAAATTACTGTGACTTGAAAGCGTGCAAAAACTGTCTGGATAAAAGGAAAAAGACTTTTTCATTGTTTTTCAAGTAGGTACCTAGATACTTGTTTATGACTCAAACAAATAAACCATCATGCTGCTTCGCCGTAAGGGTAGGCAGAGAGGATAGAACGCCACGTTATTCTATCTTTGCATACAGATCTCGCTTTCTATACATTCATACATCTTCTAATGCACGCGAGCAGATCATTCCAGCTTTTGACATGTCCATCTTTAAGTATTGGTTGGATTTGGTCATTCCATGTTTTTCTCGGTCTTCCTCTATTTCTGCATCCATCAACATTCGCATTATAAATATTTTTAGCCATTCTTTCACTGTTTATTCGCTCTACATGTCCAAACCAACGCATAGCTCCTTTCTTGATTTTGTCGATAATACTTATCTCAGCCTTACATAATGTACAGATCTCGACATTAGTGCATCTATCATACATAGTTTTACCACACATTCGCCTGAGATCGCATTTCGACAGCATTCAACCTAATTTCATCCCTGTTTTTCCATGTCCATACTTCGCTCCCATACATCAGAGTCGTGACCAGGACTTCATTGTGAACTGCTAATTTTGCCTCTTGTGACAAACATTTGCCAAGGTTGATTTAAGCGCACCGTTCACTCTGTTCCCAGCACTCATCCTTCTTTCAATATATTTCTCAGTCATTCCATCCCTAGTAAACATACTTCCCACATATACAAATTCCTCTACCCGTTTTAGTATAACCCCATTCACAATGATTTGTCATTTAGTCATATTTTCATTTCTTTAAAAAAAAACATTTAATTCGATTTATCGAGATCAAATAAAAATAATTATTATTCAATTAATGAATTAAAGTAGGTACCTAGGTACTTGTTAATGGTTGAATTCCAAAACATCAATGAATTATTTTGAAATATAAAATTCTTTTTGCGACTGTTAAACTCTGGTCTACTTACAAACAGAGGTGCATTTCATGTAAGAATCCATTTTTCAAAAATGTATTAAAAGTCAGTTAAAATTATTAAGGCATTACTAAAAATCCACTAAAAATAACTTAATATGGAGAAATTAAGAAACTGTAAGGAAATTATTCAATTTAGTATCCATTAAAAATAATTGCTGATTGTAAATGTTTAAAAACAAACTTTTTAATATACAAAAAAACAACATCCTCCAAATTTTTAAATATATGCTTCTAACTTTTTTTCTACTCAATATATTGAAGATGTTATTATTTGTAAACCTCGAGGACGTGAATTAGAAAATTTTGCAAAAACGTAAATCTGTCAAGCCATTTTCGAGTTTTTGCGAGACACAACACGGAGATTCATTTTTATATATATATAAGATGTATGTTTTGTGCAAAGTTTAATGTTTTGAATAAAAAATATTTTTACCTTGTCATAACCAATATGAGGGTTGAGCGCAGTTACCAACATAAGAGATTCATGCATAATCTTGGCAATGTTAGCTTCATTTGCAATAATTCCGTTGACGCAGTTTGTGGTAAAAGCATTGCAACTGTCACCTAAAACAAAATTACTGTACATAGAAAAAAATATACAGTAAAAACATTCAGACTGAAAATATTTTTTAATAAAGAGAAATAATATAATTTTATTAATAACAAGTAGAAGATTATAGGGTCTCACCAAGCAGTCTAATTGATTGAAGAACATTAGCTACGATCATGGGTTTGAATACGTTGAGTTCGAAATGCCCATTGGATCCTCCTATGGTACAGGCAACATGATTTCCCATAACCTGTGCAGCCACCATGGTAATTGCTTCACACTGAGTCGGGTTTACTTTGCCTGTAAATTACTAATAAATTAAAAAAATCAACTGTGCACAATAAAAGTTTTGACAAACAATGGTCAACCCAGCGATGTGATTTTAAAGAAAAATATGTTTACAATAAAAAGCACAATTCGGTTATTTTACAATCTGGAGATATTAGTCTATACTATGGTGGCCAAAGTTTTAACCACTACGGGCGGGCTTTAGAAATTTTTGGCGGCGGTCCACTAACACTGAAAATAGGAATTTAAAACCAAAAATAAGTTTAAATTGAAAATACATAAACATGGATTATACAAATTCAATATCAAGTTATTTTAATAACAGCAATTAATGATGACTTAAAACAAACATAAAAACAGTATTTTTTATTTATTTATTTATACTTTAACATTGTTTGTATTCTTTTTTTATACAGAATAATGTTCCCTCCCTGAAATAAATTATTTACATACTAACCGGGCATAATCGATGATCCAGGTTCATTTTCAGGCAAGCTTAATTCTCCGAGTCCACACCTGGGTCCAGAAGCCAGGAATCTGATATCATTAGCAATCTTCATTACAGAGCATGCCAAAACATTTAGAGCACCAGAAACTTCTACCATGGAGTCGTGGCAGGCCAATGCTTCAAACTTATTAGGGGCAGTCATGAAGGGAAGTCCTATCAAAATACAAAATTATCTTAGAATGCTATTAGAATAGACTAAATAAAAAGTTAAATATCAAGCAATAAATAATGTACATATTATATTACTAGAATAGATTCTATGGCTCACTAATGTAGAAACATTTTTATTTAAAAAAAAAATATATTTATTAAAATTTTTTGTTTTTTTTTTTACAGTATACATAAGAGGTAAAACAGAGTATTAAAAAATAAAGGATAATTACATAGAAACGAAATACATATTAACAGTAAAAATATTAAACAAAAAATCCCACAAAGGCATGGCCTGTTCGTGGGTATACAAGAAATGTTTATGAATTTTGCTCCAATAATAAATAGACAGTTTTAATATTTTTGTGTAACATAAAGAGAAAAGAAAATATTCTGTAAAAGATTCTTAGGTATTTCCTTGGAATTCAATACTTTATATTGCATGTAAAGATATAACTAGTAAAAAAAAAAAAACAAAAGGCTCAATGTTCTTGTTTTCTAAGAGTGGCATATAGAAATATGACTTTTATAAAATTAATATACAATGTATGGTTAAAATATCCATCCTTTTCTATGTTAAATTAAATTAAGTTTAATAAAGCTTTTTATGGATTTAACACTAATTTATTTTTTATTACTTCAGTGAAATAAAAGTGCATTTTAATGCAGAAAAAAATTTGATAAAAGATACAATTTTTTACAAACCCAGTCAGTTAATATTTAGAAAATATAAAAGAACTCCATTTCAAAATGAATACAGTGCAAGAATAATAAATATTACAACCATACGATCAAAAAACGTTTTTTTGTTTAACCTTTTTATTAATACGGGGGTCTTCCAAGAAACATGGAAGATGTCAAAAGTAACACCTATACACAAGAGTGGATCTAAGTTATCAGTAGAAAATTACAGACCTGTAGCTGTTCTTTCTGCACCAGCGAAGGTATTTGAAATTATCATATGTACAATCGTCACTTCCCGAGTAGAGACATTTATTATCGATGAACAACATAGGTTCAGGAAAGGCCACTCGGTTGAGACCAATCTAATGGTTTTCACAAACCACGTCTTGGAAGCTCTGGATGCAGGACATCAGGTAGACTGTTCATATAATGACTTCGCTAAGGCCTTTGATACTGTCGACCATGATGTCTTATTAAATAAGTTGTATGAGATCAGTTTTTCGGATGGTATGTTAAAACTAATGGTGAGCTACCTCCAAAATAGAAACCAATACGTCTCCTACGGTCTATTCACGTCAGAGTGTTTCTATACTTTCACGGGTGTCCCGCAAGGCTCTAACCTGGGTCTATTGTTGTTCTCAATTTTCATTAATAATATTAAAAATGCAATTTTGAACTCGAGATTTCTGTTATTTGCGGATGACTTAAAACTATTTTTAAACGTGACAACTTCTGACGATTTTCATTTTCTCCAAGCAGATATATCTAATATATCTGAATGGGAAAGGCGAAACAAACTTAGGTTAAATGTTCCCAAATGTTCGGTCACGTCCTTCACTAGGGCCGCTTTGCTACAAAATGAATGACGAGAATTTGATACGAACATCGAATGTTAAGGATCTGGGCGTTAAATTTGTGAGCACCCTGACATTTCATGAACACATAGACACAATCATTGGTAATGCATTGAAGATGTTTGGATTCGTTCTGCGTTTTGCCAGAATTATTTGAAAATACTTGCATACTAAGAACTCTTTACAACTGCTTGGTGCGAAGTAGGCTCGAGAGTGGCTCAATGATTTGGGGGCCACATGAACTGTAGTACTCTCTTATGATAGAGAAAATCCAAAAAAAGTTTCTTAGATAACTCTACATGAGAGAGTGCGGGTATTATCCTTGGCTCTACCGACTCTACCCGACCGAGTTTCTCTAGGGTATGCTTGGCTACAACAGTTTAGAGACTAGAAGGAATGTGTATTTGACTACATATTTTTATCGATTGTTGCGCGGTATGATCGATAATTCTGAGATTATGATGAGCATTGGTTTGTATGTTCCTGACACTTACCTAACACAGCGTCAGCATAGATTGTTTCACGTTCTGATATACAAGACCAACCTGCCGATGGTTATACCTATTGGAAGGGCAACCGCTATGCTGAACAACATCGCTCTGGATGTTGATCTGTTCCATGTATCCGTAGGGGTTTTCCGGAGCAGGATTCTCCTACTATTTTGACAAGAGTCTCTTTATGTATTTTTTGTCTTTTTATAATACGTATGTATTAAATTTTAGTTTGTAATGTATGTAATATTTAAAATAAATTAATTGAATTGAAAAACTGAATCCCAATTCAAGCATTGATATGGTTAAATAAATATCAAATTGAATACCTGTCAATTCTGATATCCTCTTGGCACATTTTTCTGCAAATCCTATTCTAGTGTTGAGACCAGTTCCGACAGCAGTTCCTCCCAAAGCGAGATGATAGAGACGTGGAAGTGTTGCATTCACCCGCTCGATTGCTAATTCTACCTGCCGCGAGTAGCCACTAAACTCCTGGCCCAGAGTAAGAGGTACGGCATCCTGGGTGTGTGTTCTAGAAATTTAATTACAAAATTTGAAAATCAACAAAGACAACATCTACAGTATGATGTATCGTTCAGAAAAAGTTATAGACAACACACAACACAACACAATATTTCAGTATACCTGAAGTGTAAGACTGATCATTTTACCTTCTTATAAGTATTCGACGTACACTGAATTTGGTGTTTCAATGTAGTGCCCTACCTACCATCGCACAATGGACGGCCCGTAGGCATATCATATCCCTATAGGTTTTGATGTCATACAACATTTTAAGTAATAATAACAGTGACTAATAGTCAAACTTTCATAAACTACAAATACTTTTAAAATTATGATTCAGATTTACCTTCTTTGCATTCAATGTGAGTACACCGGGAACATTTAATTAGCACTATCAGTGAGTCATTCCTGTCACTAATTGTTTTACTGTCAATTCTTAGAGATTCGGTGTTTGTTGTGAATCCAGGAACATGGCATGTATATACTTAATATTAAAATTTATTTTCAGTTATAAAACTGTTTATTTTTAAATATACATAGGTACATGCTACAGAGGGCCTAATTTGAGTAAGTTTTTACATTAAAAGTAACCTGAAGCCACTATCGAGATGTACTGAAATAATATTCTTAACCTTCATTGACCACAAGTAAAAACAACAATTGGTTCATGGGCTTGCTAAAATGTTTTCCATCTCTGTTGTTG
The DNA here is from genome assembly GCF_059751315.1 of Micrasema longulum. Classification (NCBI taxonomy): domain Eukaryota; kingdom Metazoa; phylum Arthropoda; class Insecta; order Trichoptera; family Brachycentridae; genus Micrasema; species Micrasema longulum. The sequence goes on from NW_028278209.1 coordinate 681,866, forward strand.
TAAACATCAATATTTATTAATAAAGAGCCTTACATATTTTTATTTATTTATTTATACAAAAATTAAAAAAATAGCATCCCAAACTCCAAATAATTTCTCCAGAATATCCTCTGATTTTACTAATGTCCGTACAATCAAAGCTCTTTATTGCTCAACTGTTCGCCCTCTTCTTGAATATGCCTCAGTGGTCTGGTCTCCATTCTATGTCAATCGCATAAATCACATTGAATCAGTCCAACATCGCTTGCTTCGAAAAATAGCGTGGATGCTTGGACTAGAGAGAGATAATTATTCTTATGCTGAAATAGATTCAATGTTAAATATTTCTAGTCTACAAAAACGTAGAACTAATATTGACTCCATATATATGTTCGGCATACTAAATGGTATAATCGATGTTCCATCATTACTGGGACAAGTAAAATTCAATATTCCGACTCGTAGATTGAGAAACAATGAAGTACTGTTCATCGATCAGCATAGAACAAACTATGGCCTAAATTCTCCAATGACCCGCCTTTGTCGTATTGTTAACTCAAGACAGGATCTGGACTTTTTTGGTTTAAGTTTACAACGATTTAAACGAGCACTAAATAAATAGTTTAGATCTTGTCTCGATGTCCCTTATGTTTGTCAATGCTTCTTTCTTTTTTCTTTAAATGTTTTAAACTATTCTTTTATTGTAATATTTAAACCTTATAAATTGTATACATGGACAATGTCCGTTAATAAATAAATAAATAAATAAATAATTTGCTTATATTATTTTTTATCTCTTAGTCATCTAATACCTCATGTATGTTATACTGATGTGTTAAATATACTATATATCTCCAAAAAAAGTAGGTTTTCATTAAAAAGGCCTATTATTATAAAAATTAGACATATTATGATACAAAAAAAAACATGCTTAGTGATTTTTTTTAAATTTTAAACTTTATATAATACACATTTATACAATAATTGAACTTTTTCTAGTTTATTGTATTTAACAACTTTAGTAACCTAATACACAATCCTAATTGGTTAAAATAATTCCTACTCAAACAAGTGTTTATGTCAGACCCTTGTATGGAGTGTGGTGCGGATAAGAATTAATATGGATTATTTTACAATAATTTTACCTGCCAATTTTAATAATTTTGCTGAAATCCTTTGACTTTTTATCGAGAGCACAATGCAGGTTTTTGAGTGCCGGTAGTAGTCTTTGATTGATCTCCATGGCCACGGCAATGTGCATGGCGGTTGGGAAGGTATCGTTGGAACTCTGAGACTTGTTGACGTGGTCATTTGGATGTACTGGCGTCTTAGAGCCCAGTTCTCCCCCTAGTGCTTCAATAGCTCTATTAGCAATAACCTAGAAAACAATAGATCTTTGAAATTCTTAAACAGAGACATCCATCAGTACAACACTAACTTGTGGAACTAAATTCACATAGGAGTTGTGAAATCAACAAAGTTTATATTAAATCCTCACATCGCTTGGTATTTAGAGAAAATTCCTACACCCGCGATAACTCATGCAAACTTTACAGCGAAGACCACTCCCGATATACTCAGGTGAAAATAAATAATGCTACAAACCACAATGTTTTTTTTTCAAGCTAAATATTTGTATTTATAAGGCATTCAATTAATTATGATGAATAAAAATTAATATTTATATTTATTTCTTGACTCCCCACTATGCACCATAATAAAATACCTTTTAGCCCAATTTTGTGCCCGAAATGGTTTTATGAAGGATGCATAGGTTCAGTAAAAAAAATATTCATAAAAAAATAAATATTTTATATTTTTTAATGATCACTGAAGCGGTTAAATTATTTAAAATATTTTATTAATTTGTTGTAACAGAGAAAGAAAACATTTTTGAGAAGGGAATATGGAAGTCTAGGCATTTACATGATCTGTCATCGGATGGTATAAGTGGTCACTTAATACACTGTGTAACATTTCACCATTCTTCCTATGTTTAAACATCTACATTTCCTCGACTCTTCCATATATTGACTTTTGTGAAGTAAAAGAGCTGAAACCTTTATTGATGTGGGTGGGATTCATCTGACTGAATTGTTTCACCTACTAGCCTGGAAACAACTTCAATTTATATACTTCTTGGGGAGTAGACCCAGCCTGTCTACAAACATTTGGACATACTAAAAGCGTTGTTATTAAACTAACTAGTATAAGCTATTTCAAATTTAGAATACAACAATAGAAGTTAATGATACATAATTACTTATATTTATTAAAGACTATGATTGTAGATAATAGAAATCTACTGATAATCAAAATATATGGTTAGTGAAATTTAAATATAAGTTTGTCATATTTTTAAAAAGTGAATAACACCACTATATGGCAATAAACTGGAAAAAAAAAGAAATATTGTAAAGTGTGGCCGCAGAATGGGAAATCCCGGTCACGGTCATTCATGTAATTCATGTTTTATTATTTAAATTTATTTCAACAGAGAGGGAAAAAGTTTTCGAGAAGAAATTTGGAAGTCTAGGCATTTACAGGGCTTATGACCTGTCATTGGCTGGTTTAAGTGGCCACTTTACACACTTAATTCATACAAAGATACATAAAAATAATAATGTATCCCTGATGAGGCCAAGAGCCCTGTGTTGAGTTGGGATAGTGGAAAGTGGAAGAATACCAAAATAAAAATGACATAAACACCAATTTTAATCAACATCTGGATAACACGATTAACAGCATATAAATCTATGCAATATCTCGCAGCAGTGAATTAATTAATAGCAAAATAATACCTCATTAGTATTCATATTGGTTTGAGTGCCTGATCCAGTTTGCCAAATGACGAGGGGGAAATGATCCTTATATAGTTCACCGGAAATTACATCATCCGCAGCTTTGGAGATGGCACAGGCTAAAAACATAGGGGAGAAATATTTTACTTTTCATGGTTAAAAAACTTCAGACATTATTGCTTCTTAATATAATAAACCAGCTTATATCTTATGTGTGTTTTGTTGCTGACCCAACTAAGGCCTTTGACAGAGGTCTCAAAAATAGGAAATGATAAATCAAAATAAATCTCAGCTGCAGTAGACATCAGACAGCTTGAGCCCTTTTTTATTCAATATCTTTATGGATAAGAAAATCGAGAATGTTAACTCTTGAGTGGCTATGGTGTAACACGAGGCTACATAGGATACAAGAATTGGTATATCTCTCTTATTTATTTAAATGATGGAGTTCTATGTAATCTTCAAATGGACATTTTCACACCAGATTTGGAAAGTAAAATTTGTATAAATATGCTGGATTTTAATATAAAAAATATTTATCCTTGCTATGCGAAGAATAATTATACGAATGAAAGTGATTCTAATACCACAATAAATCTGTTTTACTATGTAAGAAAGAGCACGAGAATAGAACTTGTAACAAGGAAGACAGAGACGCTGTTCTGTGGCTGATGTTTGTGTGAAAGAGACAAAACAAAAGAAGAAATTCGTTATTGGCAGTGAACAGGAGTGCACGCTAGTTAAATGACCGGTGAATTTATGATTGATAATTTATTTTGCTATAACTGGCCTAAGTAATAATACAATTTTTATAAATTATGGAATAGGAATTATTTGTCAGTATGTCTCTATGTTTTTTCTTCAAATATCTGAACTTCAGAACATTCTGTCTTTTTCTAGAGGTAACACGGTATTACATCTTCTTCATCATTTTTTTTTACCACAGGCCTTTAAAAGTTAAACCAATGGAGCTGGGATATACCATAAGAGAGAAATATATATATATATTTATAATGTTTTGCAGATAGTGCTGTCCTAAAAGAAGACTCAGAAAATGATCTCTAGAGAGAAAATCTCCATAGATAAAACAAAGAGCATCGTAGCCTCAAGACAGCCATTACGATGCAAATTTGCAATAGATAATAAAACAATAGGGCAAGTAATGCGTTTTAAGTACTTAGGTGCTGATATATACTGCAGCAATGATCTCTGTGAAGAAATTAAGTAAGTTAAATAAAAATATACAAAACATATATGTACTTAAAAAACACCTAAATAAATTAGTTCTTACAGCCCGTGTGACAAGTGATATGTGATGTTATTTTATCGACTTTTTATTTAAACTATTGTGTTATTATATATAATATCTCCTCATATCAGCACTTTTGCTGATTGGGAATATTTCATACAAATAAAATATGTAATGTAATGTAAAAAAAAAAAAAATGTAATTTGTAAAGTTTAAAAACCTTATATTTTGTCATAAATAAATAAATTAAGTAAGGAAACGAAGCCCCCGTTGTGGCTGGATGCTTGAGAAATGCTGTGAAGAGAAACAAACATATGCCTTAGACCTATCGAACAAAGTGCAACACCACAGGAACGAAAAGCCTTCTAAGAACCGTCGCGCTACAGAGAAGATCAAGAAGATATTTCTAGAGAAACCACGTGGAGAGAGCAGATTTGAAAAAAAAAGAGTGATGAGCATAGTAGGAGATGCGATACCAGTTGGCAGCAGACGCCCTGGAAGACCACCAAAAAGATGGCGGGACAGTTGGACATCCGCATCTCAGGCAAAGGCTCTGAGTAATAACATGACGCAGTCCTAGAGAAAGCAGAAAAAGAAGACTACTATTTAACAAAGTAAAACGTAAAACTTTTTTTTTTAATTGCGTTATTTTGATGCATCCATGATTTTTAAATCTCCGCTTTCATTTTTACTTGTGATATTGCTCTATGTTCCTAGGAAAACAACTAGTAAAGCTGTTTCAGGAAACACGTGGGTTTTTTTCTACTGAATTACGTGTATTAAAAATGTTTTTACTTATCAATGTTTTACATACAGTTTAGAGAAGTTTTGCGGTACAATTAAATGTTTGGATTTTAAAATACAATTTCAGATGGCTCAAAATTTTCTCAGTCCATACAATAACCGAATGAAAAACATACCAATTTTTTTATCCAGGCCAAACTCAATGTTAACTTCAGCAGCTGCTTTCTTCAAAATTCCCATAGCAACTATAACAGGGTACTGAAACAGAAACATTAAAATAAGTTTATTTTAAAGAGTGCTTGTAACATGAATTGCGGCTTGTGATGTATAATAAACAGAAACATCATTCCCTTGAAAACTGTATCTTAAATTTGTCAGATATTGCATTGCTCCCGACAATTTTTAAAAAAGAGAACAAATCACAATATACATGCACACATTCAAGTGGGAAGAGATATACAATACATCCATATTTCCTTAGTTCATATTTCTGTGTAACTCGTTACCATAACTATAACACCGGATATCAGTGTTATTATTTATATACTTTAAAATCATGAAAAATGTACTTAAAAACATCACAATTCAATATAAAGCAATTTTGTTTTTTTTAGAAAACATTTTGAGTAAAAGCATTGTGTTATTTTTTTCTATTTTTTATTTATTTATTTTATTTATTTATTTTATTTATTTAATTTTACAATACGCCCAAGGGCATTTACAAAAAATATACAGGTAAGTACAAACATAGTGAGTAAAAATTTCAAAGATAAACAACGCCTTTTTGTATACATGTAGAAACAATAAAAAGCATACTGCCATGCAAAATAAAAAGTGAAACTTTACATAGTAAAAAAGAAAAAAAATTTAAATGGATACAAGAAAAGTAATTGAATTAAAAAGCAAATTGTAAATAACTTGTAAAGAATTCAAACAAAAAAATAAATACATTTACATATACTTATAAGTATAAAAAAAATGGTATCAACAAATTATTGTTAAAAACAATTAATAAAAATTAGTTTACAGTAAGTATATATAAGATAATAACATAATATCTGGTACAAAAAAATATTTGATACATCAATTTCAGAAAAAGATAATAATAAATAATAATACACATCAAAAACAGAGAAAGAATTGTATGAAAAAGAAAGTTTTATTACGACATTAATAATTAGTTTCAAACAGTGCATTTAAGAACGTTTTAAAATTGATAATTGTCGTATTAAAAATGTCTATTTCACAATGGTTACATATTTATTACAGTTACTTACATTTAGTTATATTTACAATAGGTTTAATGAGTAGTAAAAGTATAAATACATATGTTTAGTTTTTTGCTGGTGAGTCATCTAAACTGCCGAACTAGGGATAGCTTCCCCATTATAAGACAGTATATTTTTTAGAATCTGTTATTTTTGTCATAATTATTTTACACCTTAGTTTTTTTTTTATACTTTTTGTTAGTTTTTCAATTTTTATTATTAATATTCAGAAGGAAATTAAATTAATATATAATGTAGAATAACAAATGTAAAATAAAATAAAAAAATAAAAATGATAAACCGTTTTAAACTTGAGTAAAATTGTGTAGTAATAAATTAGGCAAAGGTTTATTAAATTCATATCAAAATTTAGACTTAAAGTTAAGACACATGTGTCAAACTCTTTAATTTAAGAATATTCTTGTGTGCCCTACTTTCAGATTTCCAGTTATATTAGGGTTAATATGGTATATAATTATTTAATTCCATATTAAAATAATACTAAGAGTCCCAACACAGACATCTACTGAATAAATATTCCACAAATCACAACTTATGACACCAAAGTCATTATATGCTAAAGCAATACTCACTTACAGATTCAAAAACTATTCTTATTTAAATGAAAGACATAACCCCATCAATATAACACATAAAAATAATAAAGTCACTTGATCCTTAACACAAAGACAACTTAAACAAATACAAACTAATACCATTTTCGGCCAAAATGATTTCGAGCATTATGCAATTAAAATCTATAACTCCCACTGTCCACTAAAACAATTAGTAATGAGAAAATGTTCAAAAAGACTATAAAAAAATGGATAGTGAAGCTTGGTAGAAGTAAAATGGATTATCTCATTCGCCCAAACCAATATTGAATCACCTGCTCCACAAATTTATAGTTTATATTATGTCTTTGTTCTATCATTTTGCGTTTAATAATATAGGTATACATAAATTAAAAACTGTCTGAACATTTTGTTATTTCTCTATATATTTAGTCTTCTTTGTATATTCTCACATGTAAAAAAAAATATATTGTTAAGTGTCCTCGGCACGGGTAACCCCAGTGAGGTCACATTACTTTTCTAATTAATTATTGTTTATAATGTGAAAAAAAAAAAAATGAATTGCATTATCGAATGAAACTATTTAATACATGTGTTCTGTTTTTCACAGCAATGCAAATAAAGCATTTCCTCATCCATCCGCTTGTAAGGTGTCTATTTAATTATATATCATTGGATGATCAACATAAAGTTCTACAAGTTATTAACCAATTCATACCTTTGTATCAAATTCATAATTAAGAAACATTTACATTTAATTACTTACAGGCATTCTCTCTGAATCTCCGCCAATGGGAAAATTCATAACGGATCGAAGAGTTTGGGCTCCATAGTATTTATCTCCTTCCACTTCTAATTCTCCAAACGTATCGGATTCCTTTCGGACAGATTTGTTGCCAGACACCTAAAAAATAGAAATGATTTGATTAAATTCAATTTGATATATAGAAGGTAGGTTAGTAACAGAGAGAAATAAAAATACAGAAAAAAGCATACGATTTTTATAATCGACATGATGACCTTAAACATCTGTTATAACATTGATCAACATTGATTAACTTCAAAATAATTTTAAAATAATACTGAATAATGCATTCTGACTGCCTAAAATAATAATTTGATATTGGAATATTCAATCAATTTTTGTGGTTCATTTATTTTTAGGGTGACGAATTTTGGGGTAGGTATTTATTATAATTATAATTGTATGTATTGTAATAGTTTTTTATTTGAGTAGATAAATATTAAATTGCTACAAGTGTATTAATTAAGAAGTTATAAATCATTTTTAATAACTGGAGGTTAAAAAATATATGAAGGGTACTAAAAATAATTTTATTAAAACTATTTTTGGGTCATTAATTTAAAACAAAATATTTTTTATTATTTATTTTTTAATAAATTCAATGTGGGTCATACCACTTTATTTATATAAGTTTTCATCATAAGCTATAAATACATGAATGACGAAATTTTAAAATTGTAGAATAATACAGAGTATGGGTCATAATTCTTTTAAAGAGTGTAAAAAAACATTCCATCCCAAATTGGTTTAGGTAGTAAAAAGAGGATGTGTATTAAATAATAATAGTGTATATTGTATATTATGTAAATACTTATGCATCTACATACCACATACAAAGAATACTACTTTTTATGTTAAGATTTTTTTAAAAAGAGTATTGAAGTAAGAGACAGACAATTATTGTTTTTTGTGTTAGCCATTGCAAAAATACGTGACTGTATATCACGAAGCTAGTATTTAAAAAAAAAATGTCTACAACATGATGTAAAATAATGAAAATGAGGTACCCAGTTTTTTATTAGTTAAAAAAAAAAATATCTTACTATTACATGAATGTAAGGTCATCAGTCTTATGCTTCAGGTGCCAGTCCGGGGACTAGGAAACATTGTAATGGAAAAAATAATTTTAAAATGAATTTCACAGGAGTCGAACCCACGATCTCATGTATGGTAGGCAAACAAGTTTATCATTGGACCACGAAGCGGACAAACCCTTTCTCTCTCTTTCCACAGGCAGGCAGTCACCTAAAATTGCTATATTTTTAGGTCCGGCAGACACAAAATGGTTACGTTGATAAAAAACTCTAAACAAAAAAAAACGCAACTTTCAATATCGCTTAGATCATAGCATGTTGCGACTTCGTTTCGTGAAAGTTAAAATATTCGTTTGTAGGTCGTAGTGCGTACAATTATGCTAAAATTGAGTTTGTACAAATATTTTCGAACGAAAACTCTTGTGCATAGCTACTAGGCCGATATTATCATATTTTGGGTAAAGGTCTCAACAAAGAAATAAAAAACATGATAGGGTATTTTTACGATTTGAAAAAATTAATAAACAAAAAATTATGATGGAAAACGGTATTATTGCAAATTTAGAATTACCCAAAAACGATTCGCACCCTATGGGACAAACGGCACGTATTACGTTACCGCGCTATACTTATACCCAATGTTTTTAGAAGCGCACTCGGCGGGCATGATGTGTGACGCCAAAACGACGTGACGCCAACTGCGAGCCGTTTTGTTATAGTTATATAATCAGAATCGTAAAAATCCGCTTTTAATATTAAATATATGAACAATGTTATTCAAGATTTGTAAATATATACCCTATTTTTTTCAAGATTATAACGTGCAAAGCACAAGTAAAAAGATAAATATTATCAAAGTCAAACACTAACCTTTTCTGTAAACAGATTTATCATTGAACCATAAACGGATCATACCTACTCGTATATAATGCAATTTATGCTAACATTGCTGACACAGTTTTGACCCTTCATTCATTCATTTACATCCGTACCTACCGAAATTATCTCTATTTTTTCTGCTCATGTTAGTATCCAGCATTATAGAGATAAGTCCGTTTTTTAGTTTGACAGCTGGCGCTGGTTGGATTTTGTTTCGGAGCAAATTCCTGACGTTATTATAAATTATACTTAAACCAAACTAAATACTGTGGGCCTTACTCATTAACTTGGTATTACCCAGGCATAGTGGTAGAATACGGATGGGAATACCACCCTGATTGTATTCCTATCCTTATTCTAACACTTTGCCTAGGCGTAACTTTATACCAGGTTTATAAGTAAGGCCATATTATATTTTATCTAGGATATTGGAGCACTGACTTTGTGGATCATAGTTATATTTTTGAGAAATAAATAAAATAACTTTGTTTTATGAACCACTTTTTATTGACACAACCGACTAGTTTCGGCAACTACACGTTGCCAGCTTCAGGGTTATTTAACAACTAAACCATTTTTTTTAGATTTATAAAAGTCCAGAAACCGGATACGCGCATCAAACTAAAACCGACTAAACTACTCATAAATGAGAAGTTTTACGTTTTGGCCATAACTTATTCTGTAGACGTCGCTTAGTATGCAACTGCCGATTTAAATTAAATTATGCTATGTTATGTCGTTTGTAAATGCCAAAATACTGCTAGGATTAAATGGGAATAGGGTGGAATCACATTCCACGTGTTAGTAGCGAATTCATAAATAATGTTATTCAAGAATTCGATTACTTTACCGTCTGTCAGATTGTTAAATAATCAAGGTAGACATTTTGTTAGTATTGCCAGAGTAGTTGTTTTTTTTTACTCGGCTTTCTATTAATAAACCTTAGTATAGTATTAAACGGTATTAATTTACTAAATAACAAAATTATTATTTAATGATTTTTTTTATGTGTGCCGAATAAAAGTACCTGTTTTTTTTTATAGTCCAGACAGTAAAATATTTTTAGTGGTAAAACCTAACATTACAAAAAATTCTCTTATATTTGTGTTATGATAATAAATTGTTTGCGGTCTGGTAACATTACGCAGCCACTTTACGCATGCGCGCAGGCAGGATGTCCGACCTTTAAACACAGTGAGATGTATGCTAACATGATTTTACGCGCCTTCTGGTATATTATAACTCTATGAACTAAACATACATAATATATATGTATAAAGGTAACAGTGAACAGATTAGTGGTTGTCGATAAGGATAGAGGAAGGGGTAATTGTGTTTATGGTGGGCTAGAGATAGGGGAGGGGGTAATTGTGTTAAAGGTAATATTAAAAAATAAAATATTAAAAACAGGGCTTCGGCTCAAGTTAAATTGATTATTTATAAAATTAAAGAATTTCCAAATTATTTAGTATCATTGTTTAAATGCAATATTTCGATTCCGTCTTCAAAATAAAAGGAAGGTTATGTGTCCAAATATGGTCAGAAAATTCCGAAAAATTGTTATTGCTGAGACATCTCATGTGTTTGCAATTTGTCATGCAATTTGACATCTTGCCGAAACTAGTCGGTTGTGTCAATAAAAAGTGGTTCATAAAACAGAGGTTTTATTTATCTCTCAAAAATAAATAAATATATTTGACTAAAATTAAACTAATGTGATCGAATAAGCGTATCGAGCAACGATGGCCAAAACATCATAACCGAAAAAAACAATATTTTACCAGAAAACACTTTTTCCACTAAATTAACAATGACTACAGTTTGAGACTAAAACTGTGTTTAGAATATTTATTTTATTGATGATGATGTTTTGGCTAAAACATGTTTCATGAAATTTGTCGGCTTATTATTAGTTTGAGACCCATTGTATGTTAAATAATTTCTGAAGTATAAAAGAAAAATACCAAAAAATATCAAATAACTCAAGTAGAAACATACATAATCCCATCCCAAAAAAAAGATTTGTCCCCCTTTCGTACATATCTCTCCAAATACATAAAGGGCCTTGCTCATAAACTTAGTATTAAGTTACGCGTAGGCATAGTGGTAGTATTCGGAGAGGAATACCATCCTTATTATAGGATGGGAATACAATCCTTATTCTACCACTATGCCTAGGCGTAACTTTATACCAGGTTTATAAGTAAGGCCCAAAACGTACTAACGTTATGTACGGACATTATTCTTAAAGGGAAAAAATATTTGCGTTCTTATTATTTATTCGGCCTCTTGGTGTAATGGTCAGCACGTTTTCCTACCATGCAAGAGGTCTCGGGTTCGATTCCCGACATGGTTAATTTGAAATATTTATTTAAAAGGGTGTTTTTACACTAGAATATTTCATAGTCCCTGGACTGGTACCTGAAGCGTAAGACTCAGCATCTTACCTTCATGTAACAAAAATGATCAAGATACGCATAAATTGGTGTACCAATGCAGCGCCCTATGCACCATTAGGCGCGGAAAGGGATTTTTAAAAAAATTGATTCAAATATTTCAACATGAAAGTCTTGAAACTATGAAAGCCGTAAATAAGCACGCTAAAAATGGGAATCAGGTTGTGGTACAGAGGGGTTCGAACCTTAAAACTCCACGAAACCGCGAAACTAAAACGGGCCTAAACTCTAAGGTAAATACAATAATGGATGCATATTATGCTCCTAAAGTGGCGATGCTCATAATTCATAATATATTCATGGAAAATTGGATTAATCTACTTAATTACGAGGGTTGCTACTTCAGTTTAGAGATATGGCAACACCAGTGTAAATATGTCAAATCTGACATTGCCATCGTAAAGATGGCCATTTTTAATGGTAAATGCACTCCGAACGTTTTGTCATACGAGTGATATGTGTGTTGTTTACAGATACTTGAAAAATTAATTTTGTTAAAAAAATGGAACAAAATCGTGAACATTTTCGTGCGATGATTTTCTATGACTTTCGACGTAGATTAAACCAACAACAATGTGCCGATCAACTCGCTGCTACTTTTGGTGATGAAGCACTATCTCGAGCCACCGTGTTTAGCCGGTTTTCTGGATTCAATCGTGGTCGCACTTCGTTACAGGACGAATTTCGTGGGGGTGGTCCAAAATCGGCTGTTGTGCCAAAAAAATCGACGTTTTGCGTGAACTGATATAACAAGATCGTCATGTGACATAATGAAGACGAATCATTCTCCACCACGACAATGCAAGCTGTCACACATCAGCTCAAACAAGTGAATTTTTGAGCATTTAAAACATCGAATTGATGGGTCATCCTTCGTACAGTCCTGATTTGGCAACCAATGATTTTTTCTTATTCCCGCATATCAAAAATAAATTGCGAGGTCAACGTTTTTCGACAACTGAAGAAGCGGTTGATACGTTCATATCACATGTTTGGAGGTACCTCAATCGGACTGGAAAAAGTGCTTTGAAAATTGGTTCAAACGCATGCAAAAGTGTATTGATCTTAAAGGAGAATATTAAAAAAAAAAATAAAGCCATTTTCGATTATAAATATTTGTTTTTACTTGCCTATCTCAAAACTTAAGTAGCAACCCTCGTACCTGCCTGTTATGGAAGTAACCGATTGGTTTCTGAATAGGTTTCGAGCTTGAAAAACATGTTTTCATTGTGATAACATTGAAATTAATCGATCAGTAAGGCGCCCCTGAGCTCAACATTCAGATTTTTTAAATAAATATGACTTAGAAATGAATGTCCGTTTATAATAAATTAATATAATAGGAAAGGGAGAAATGAGAAAACAAAAAAATAATTCATCAAAGCAAAAAATAAATTCTAATGATCTCACATAGAATAAAATATTTAATGTGAGCTGCAAATGAAGCGTCGCAGCTTTTTTTTGTTGCAACAAAAAAATAAGAAAATAATTTAATTCGATATTGGCGCAGAATGCATGCAGTATTGCAGTAGGAAATAAAACTACTGCAATACTAATGCAACTTAAACCAGTCAATGACAGGTCATAAGCCCTGTAAATGCCTAGACTTCCATATTCCCTTCTCAAAAATGTTTTCCCTCTCTGCTAAAATAAATTTAAATTTGATTATGAAGTTAATTAATAAAAGTCGGCCTGGTGGTGTAGTGGCCAGCACGTTTGACTACCGTGAAAGAGGTCTCGGATTCGATTCCCGACATGATTGATATGAAATATTTATTTAAAAAAGGTGTTTCTACGCTAGAATTTTTTCATAGTCCCTGGAATGCCACTTGAACCGTAAGACCGATCATCTTACCTTCATGTGACAAAAATGATCAAGATATGCTGCGATCGGTGTACCAATGCAGTGCCCTATGCACCATTAGGTGCGGAAGAGGAATGGTGATGATGAAATGAATTTTAAATGTATAAAAAAATTACAAAGAATAAAAAAAAAACTATTCATAAGAAAATTGAAATATTTGTATGTAATATTGTAGAAAGTACATTTGATTATATATTAGCAATGAAAATAACTCAAGATACTAAAAAATAAGATTTTTTTGCGAAAATTTCGAGTTGAATTTATCAATCCGTCTGTCGATAGCATAGATGTAAAAGAGTCGATCAAAAATCATGTTTTTTTATATTCCACCGATCAAATCATACGTGCATGCTTTGAAATCATTGTTTTTTTAATGATTTATTTATTGAAAATCTACAACATAATAAGCAATATTATGAAGAAAATATTACTTGTACGAGTACAATACAAAATTCGAATATTTTGTCGAGTCTATAATAGTGATGTATTTATTAATTTAGTTAAGGTTTAAAAGTTATGATAATTATACATTAAATGTTTAATTTCGCTGCTGATAGATCCTTTACTTTTGTACGAGAAATTTTACGTTTATCTTTTCAACCAATAAAATAGTGTTTTTTATTGTTTTCTCTACAATAAAAAATAAAACATTCATTATGGAGATTAATATCTCGTATCGAAATTGACTGTAAAATTAAACATAATTTAAAAAAAAAAAACAATAGTAAATATTCTTATCAGGCAAATATTAATTATTTTGAATAATATTTAGATACTAAGTTATAAACCGGAATGCATTCGTTAACTTAAATAAGCGATTTTAAACAAGGAATATATTATAAAAATCAGTCAAGAACATGTCACAGGATATACTTCTATATAATTGGATTTACTTCTATATTTCATTCATCAACTTCTCTGTATTTTTTTTAGATATCTGATAATTTAGGGCTCAAACCGGTATGTGTGTGCAAAAAATATCATCATACCAGGGCCCCGATAACAATGGGAAGTGATCGTTTATCTTAAATTTTATCTACAAAATAAAATTTTGTTTTCTGTATGAAAACCAGAATAATCATGCAGTTTTTTCTTCTAAACATGTACAATTATAGGTTACCGACGAAGATATTTTAAATGTTTGTGCAAATATACTCTTTTTCGTACACAAATATCGGTTTTTCTTTATAGACAGTCGGAGATGACTCTATTAACTTCCCATTTTAATCAGGGCCCTGGTCATGTTTAGCGACAATAATATTAGATTAATAAAGATTATTAAATTAAACATTAGATTAATAGCTTTATAAGAAATGACGTTTACGTAAGTAAGCCCTCTGGACAAATAGATAATAAATATGTGGAACGCAGAACACACGCCTGCATAATCATTGTAAACAAATAAATTTCTGTATATGAAATAACAAACATTAGTTTATAAATCAATATAGTTTTACCTTAGAATTCGTCGTCATTTTAACTTTATCTTATCGAAATTGTAATTATAATCTTAAAATAAGCAAATCCTCAGATAAAACTTATGTAATTTATTCGGGCGCACACGACCGTTCACTTGTTAGTTTCATAAGCAACTAAGGAGTGTGCTGTTTGCTACTGTTACCAGACTTAAATTAATGAATTTTACTGAGAACCGGTTTAAATTTATTAAGGCTGTATCAAAGAATCAAAAATGTTTATCATTTACTAGCGAACCGGCCACACGTGTGTTTATAAAGCCAAGAACATGTTAATAAATATTTGCTAAGAAAACTACGCAAGTTTGATCACAATAATAATTACTAGCAGGCAACAGGCAACAGTCGACTGTGGCTGATTGTCACATGATAGGAAATTCGATCCTTCGGGCCTCATGTAATCGGCCCTTCGGGCCTCGTTTTAACGACCCGGCGGCCCCCAGTTGATTAATTAGGATCTCGGGCACTGTGAAATTTTGCCTCTTTGAGCCTCACAATTTATTGTTTGCTGTTCGGAGCAATCTAAATGTAATAAAGAATAATCTGATGCTACCAAAACCACACAAAATTTACATTTTTTTATTTTTTATTTTCTTTTATTCAGGAAACATACAGTACAGTTACAAAGTTTAATATTTTACACAATTAGACTTAATTCTAATGGACCAGTGAAGTTTCCATATTAAAAAGCAATTATATGTAAGGTTAATTATGAAAGCATAAAAAAGAGAAGGAAAAAGAAAACTTAAATGAAAGTTGTTTAAAAATTAAAATTTAAGTGAAAAAAAGATATTTTAAGGTTTGTAGTTTGTAGTGAGTATTTACAAATGGAAATAATATTAAAAATGCAGAAAATTTGTAAGAGTAATTAAAAATTAAGAATGGAAATAAATAATGAAAAACATGCTCAGATGTAAAAATAAAATAAAATAGTAATAACATTTTTTTAAAACAGGAAAAAAATAAACACAAATTTATTTTAAGGGATTCAAAGAAACGATGAGAAGAATCTTTAGTGAAATATAGGACAATAAATTTAGGTCAATTTAAAAAACATCTTCAAAATTAATGACACATTATAGTACGAGCAGCAATATATTGATTTTATTTACATATATAATATAAGTAATTAAAAGTAGTTTAAAGATATAAAAACATGCCAATGGCAGCAGAGAAAAAAGAAAAAAAGAACATATATAATACACTAAATATCCCGACGGCCTCCGCGGTGTAGTGTTTATGACTCACAAACGGAAGGTTCCGGATTCGATTTACGGTGAGAACACAAAAATTAAATGCGATTTTTCTCAAACCTGGGTGTACTTTGCAGTAAATCACCACTGTGATTGGGCCTCGAGGCCTGTTGTGGTGCAAAAAAAATATTTACGAAAAAAGTTATATTAGTAAGCGATTAACATTGAATAGCGAAGAATCGGTAATTAAAAATGCCAACCATACCGACTTTTATAGAAATTCTACCGATTTTGAAACATTAATTTTTTTTTCAAAGAATTATTTTTTTACTATTTATTTGTCCCCAATAAATCCACATATAAATTAATAAACCAAATACATACTTTTATATGTTTGCTCATAAAGCTACCCATTTTCTGCCATCTGTTTATTGTTGTGAATACTACTTATCCTTCGGTCGTACATAATACAAATTTAATGTCCGCGGCAGATTACCGATTTTAAAAATTTATTTAAAAAAAAAAAACGAAAACATATAAATCAAAACTATTTATTACTATAAATAGAAGACAAAAGCGGATTTATTTTTTTTAAATGTCGACCATTGTTTTGTACACACTCCTCCAACCTATTCCGTATATTTTCAAAAACACGCCTAAACAATCCACTGGAAATTACGGTTATTTCAGATCGGATATTGTCTTTCAACTGTGCGATACTGGCAGGGTGATTTTTGTAGACGAGACTTTTGAGATAGCTCCACAAAAGTCACATGGACTGAGATCGGGAGATCTTGCGGGCCAGGTGACGTCGCCAAATCTGGAGATCACTTTCCATGGGAATAATGCCCTAACTGCATTCATCGATGGCCGGGCTGTGGGAGCAGTTGCACCATCTTGTTGAAACCGTGTGTTTCGATTAAAAAAAGAACCACCTTCAACGTGTTGTCTAAAAAAACGTGTCAATCATTTCGCAGTATCTTTCATACCGATAAAAATATATGAACCGGATGTAGAATCATTAATTGTATTTTTATACATATATTTAAAAAATAACAAAAAAAATACGTCGCTAGAAAAACGCAACATGTTTGGCCATGACAGTTATGACGTCAAGATTCGTGACAACGTTCAAAACAAATTTGAATGGTCAGAACAAATAAACATGAATCGTGACGTATTAAGAGCGTGGCCAATAGAATGACCGTTTTAGCGGGAATTCAAAATTCCAAATTTAAAAATATTTTTTATGCTACTAATAATTGTCATTTTTTTTTTTTTACTGGACAGTATTTTATAGACCTTTATTACTTTAAAAATGATTTTTAAAAAGGTGATATTTCCCTATTGACGGTCACGGCTGCGCCTAATGCATCTCGCTGAAACGGCACACCAAACAGTGACTCTTGATTGTGTGGACCCCAGTAGCGACAGTTTTGTTTATTGACAACCGTCGAGATAAAAATGTGCTTCATCCCTAAAGAAGATGTTCCCCATTCGATAGTCGAAAATCTCTCCAATATCTGTTCGGCATACGATTTTCTTGATTCATAATCATTATCTTGTAACTTCTGCACGATTTAGATGTTTTAGAGGTGGAACTTTTGTGGGTCGAAAGTCGCGGATTTTCGAGTACAGAATCACTGACACGATGCACGTTTTCTTCGGTCGATACGGTGGACGAAATTCGCACGGTGGACGAAATTCAGAAAAAATACGAATTAATTATTTTTTGATTAAGAATGAAAAGAAAAAAAAAATCGGTCATTTATAAATATTTAATACTGCGTAACGAGTAGTTTAAGGCTTAAATGACTAATCTACTCTTACTTAAGAATTGAAAAAACAAATAGTGCATTTTTAAGATACACACATTTCTAGGAATACATGTGAGTCATATTGTTTTTAATTTACATATTTTAATTACGTCTATGAACACGAAAACACGAGCAACAAGTGGGATAGTAAATATTTTAAAAGAAAAATGGTAGACAACTTAAGTGTTAAAAGCATCTTCGTTGTCTTTAGTCATCACTAAAGTTTTCAGTGTCATTGGACGGAATTCTTAGTAGACTTAAAACATCAGCAGGTAATATAGAACTTTTTTTTAGGAAGTGGTCGAATAGAAGAAATTACTGGGTCTGATGAGACTATCAAATTGTTCAATATCTCTTGATTGGTGCTTGTTCTGGAAAATATTCGGCTATGGTGTTCTCGGTAGTACTTTGTTTGTTTGTGTCTCGATTTTGGTACATCTTCACTTAATTGTCGTATCAGAAGTAAAAAAAACTTCATCACTGATGCACCGTGTACAAGCATTTTAGGAACGCTTGTCGGCATGGGGTACCAATCATATAGATGTACATAAAGTCTGGAAGTGTCTAAAGCATACTATTTAATTTAGAAACTATTTTCGTCGACGTCATATCCACTGGATATAACTTTCAAAATGACCGAAAATCGCCATACTAGATCAGCATCGATACCTGTTATTTCTGAAGACAGAATAAGACTGTAAAAAAAACCGACAAGCAGTGTTGCCATCGTTAGTACTACCAAAGCCCTGCTTCGGCATATCTACCAGTAACCCAGTTTTTTCTCGAAACTCGCTAATAATGTTCATCTTTCTTAATGCATTTTTTGTTTATTTTCTTGTCTACAGACTTGCCAGAATTTAATTTCAAGGCGGTATGAAATATGTAATAGATTTTCAAAAAAGCTTGACGTATCCTTGATGCTTGACGGGGTGAAAATGTTAGTTGCTGAACGAGCTTTGCAGCATCACTTTTTCCCACGCTCCGAAAACTAATTTCTGTTGCTAACTGGAGTACATCAGGACTGCGAGTCTGAAGCAGATCTTGCACTTTTTTCTGCTTCGATCTAAAATCACTTTTGCTGGTTTACCCAAAGATTTGAAGAGTACTATTTTTTCTTGCGACCACTCTAAATTACGTTTTTCAAACTTCAAAATTAAATTGCAGGTTTTTTCACATCTCTTCAATTGTTTAGAATTTTTAAAAATAGTTTTGTAAAATTTGTTATTCAAAATGTTCAAATCTGCCACTATGTGGTTTTTTGTGATATATGTTTAGTAAAAAACTCCTTCGACTTCATAGAATTGGCATTGAATGCACCGCGTTCTCTTAATGCTTCAAATAATTCTTTACGGGAAATATAAACAGACTTTACAAAAAATAACAAAAGTGTTGAAGAGACGACAAAAGATGACAACAATTTATATATGGCATAAAAGCTAAGACTACAAGTTATATTACGTATCTATTCTTTAATGGGGACAAATAGGGTTTCGTTTCTAAACGCTTATTGAAATATGCGTTTAAAACGCACAAAAAAGACAAAATTAGTGGTTCATTTAATGGAGGTTAAAATCTCACTAGCATATGATAATTTGATAAAGTTAAATAAATTGAATGAAGAATACATTGAAAAACGTCAGCCATAACCAGTTGTTGTAAATTTCTCCATAAGTCACTTAATACACAACTGCCTTTGCCCAAGCGTCAAAGCGAACTGAAAAATGCAATACCAAATATTTAGTGTACGGCCCATTTTACGTCGTTGTCAAGCTGCCATTATGCGCTTTTGACCGAAATAAATTAACACAAAGTTTACATAGGCTATAATACTACAGTATTTTTTTTTTTTTTTAAGTTTTGAAAACCACTTAATTCAGGGTTTTTTGAAATTTCGTCCACAGTGCGTCGGTCTTGGACCAGGCCCCGGTTCGTTTATTGTTGAAGCTCTAAACTGTGCTACCCTTTTCTCAATTAATTTAGTCAATGGCGTATTACGAATGCGGGGTAATGTTGAAGCGAGCACAAAACTTACGCCAAGCCCATTAGGGCGAACAGTCATTTGTTGGATACGCCTGAATAGCGTAAGCACGTTGCTCTCATGTCCGACGCTCCACAGTGCCTGACAAATCCACAACGCTCACGATACCAAAACACCCTACCGCGTCTCTCCCGCACTTAATATCGAACATGATTTAAATTCAAAATCTGAAATTTGCCGCTGGACACCTTGTACAAACTGGTGGATTTTTTTAAGCTGGCGCGTTCGCAATACTTACACAAACGCATTGTGTAGTGTCTGTCAATAAGCTCATGGTATGACATCGCACGGCATACGCATTATGAAAAGCTATTATTAATCTTATTATCTGTCTCTCTCGCGTTCAGACGCGCTTATGAGCGTGACGTAGACAACTATTGCTTTGTTAGTTGCTAATGATAATATGGTAATAAAATACACACAGGATGTTTCTGCGTTCGTCTGAATTTCGCTGCGATTCTTAGTAGTAAAAATATAATAATATTCGATGTATATGTATAAAGCTATGGATTTAAAACACCGGTTTATATTTTTGTATTTTCATTTAATCAAATCATGTATAAGTCGATTATCTAGAGCTGGCGCTTTCGCAAAACTTACACAAAAACATTTTTAATGTACAGAATACTGATTTAAAAAAATCTTGATAATATATTGAATGTTTTAAAAAATCTCTTTTGGATTAGAGCGAAAAAAACAATCACTTAAGAAAATGTCATAAGTATAATAATATTGATTTATTTTTAAACAACCATGTTTTTGATTTAATATTTTGTGTTCATTATAATAATAATTAATACAGAGTATGTTATTAAAATGCACAGTACAAATTGTATTGGAGAAAATATGAGTACACATTTATTATTAAACAAAAAAGACAGAACATTTGGATAAAATTTAATATAACCTTTTTTAAAATCAACAATCTGTAGATTTTAAATGGGTTTGAGTGAATTTTGCAATCGCGCCAGTTTTAGTTAAATAATTAGTATGTTGATTGATATGTTTTAAGATAATATCATCATTGCTTATATTATGTTGTAAGAATTTTTTTTTTGCATTTTTTGTAAGATATCATATTTGCAATGATCTGCCGACCTGCATGAGTAAAATGCCTTATGAATATTTAGACTTTCGTATTCATTGAAAAAAAAACTACTCGCTAACTACTAACACTAGTCGCCGACTGACGATATACCAGTACAGACATAAGATAATAATAAAAAATTAAAAAATTATGAGGAATACAAAAATCCCATCCCTAAAGGTAAAATAAATCAAGAGGTGAAAGTACTTAATAGTAATTTTCTTCAAAATATAATTCCATCAAGAACTAACACTATTAAAATGATATTGAAGTTTGTTAGTGAAATTGATGCCTAGATCTTTAACCTTCGCAATCTGCATAAGATTCTGGTCATTCATTATATAGCGGAAGAAAAGCGTTTTGTGGGCCCTGGTGAAAATACAAGAGTTACTAGATACTCCACCCTGATGCTGCAAAAAAATAAATGCAACCTTCGGTCAATGGGGATTGGCCTACTACTCGGTTAAAGTGTACAATCTACTTCCATTATCCATAAGGACAATTAGTAAGTACTCACAGTATAACATTGCTATTAAGAAATGGATAGTGGAGGTGGGTTGGACACGGATCGATAAGTGGATCAAGCCAAATAAGTCAAATGTGTGTACTGTTGGTGAAATTTGTTGTATTGGTCTATATAAATTGGTTTTGTTTTTATGATAATTTTAGTTTTTTATTGTATAATATGTTAATAATAATTAGGTTAATTGGATTAATTAAGTTTTTTTTGTTGTTATTATTATGTTAACTTTGTTAAATAGCTAATTTAAGGCATGTTTCACATTTTGTAAAATGTTTCCCTCGGCACGGGACACCCCAGTGAGGAAACATTATTCTGTATAAAAAAAAAAGAATACAAACAATGTAAAAGTATAAATAAATAAAATAATATTTTTTTAGAAGTCTTCTGAGGAAGTTTGGTGGTTTTTTAAAATTTCTTTTATTTGTTAACTATTAATATAAGCAAAAGAAAATGTTTTGTATTATCAGCGCTACGATTTTAGTAAGTTTTTATATTTCTGAAATTACTCCGAGTGTGACATCTCAAGTTCTCTTCCGCTTCTCCTCAGTAAGTCCTGGCAGTTAGTCCATTGTCTTTCTGACAACTGGAAACATTTCACATCTCTCTTATCTTTGGATGGTTGTAAACTAGTGACGTCTTTCAAAGCAGTTTGTTTTTAATAAAATATTTTTAAAAAATTCATGGAATTTCAATAAACTTTGCTAAACAATTTAATGCTCTAATTGTTACCGCGGGTAAGAAAATATTTTTTATATCCAATTTCCTGTAGGGCTGAACATCTTCATTGACAGTCATTAGGTTCACCGGGATGGGATGGTCAAAAACTTGAAAAAAGAAGAGCCACGACAATATATGTATTTCAACTCATTGAAATAACATTTAAAAAATATATATTTTATGATTAACCCGCTAAGCCTCTATTTAGAGGCTTGTCAGCAGGTGGGAAAGAGGGAAATGGAAAGAGGTTTTAAAAAATACACCACAACACCCAGACTAATTGAGAAAAAAATATTTCTCGAATTTTTTTCTTGCAACTGGCGGGAATCGAACTTGCGCCGCCAGTTTCACAGTTAGCCGTCTAATGAACTGCGCCTGTCAAATTAGATCAATTGTTGTATTTACCCAATAACACTTCGCAAAAAGGTAATTAAGACAAAAGTAATTCAATTACATTATTACCTTACATTTTTTGCATAAATACATTTATTTATATGTTAAAGATACCAGGTTTGAAGACCTTGGGAAAGCGATCAAATAAGTAACTGGTCTTATATTTCTTTAATCATCATCATTCCCTTTCTGCATCTAATAGTGCATAGGGTACTGAACTGGTATATCAATCGCAGCGTATCTTATCGCATTTTTTGTTACATGAAGGTAAGGTGACCAATCTTACGCATAAGGTGCCGGTCCAGGGACTATGGAATATTCTAGAGTAAAAACACTATTTTAAATCAATATTTCATGTCAACCATGTTAAGAATCGAACACGAGACCTCTTGCATGGTAGGCAAATGCGCTGAACACTACAACAAGAAGCCGACTATTTCCATGGTAAAATTAGTTATGTTGATTGATAACAGGTTACCAATTTTAAATCTTATTTTATAAATGCTTCAATATGTATTTATAAAAAGTTGCAATACGACATACTTAAGTACAGAAAAATAAAACATGTAAAAGTGTAGGATCACATGTGTTTGAATATTAATATAACCAAGAGAAGGAAATATTATTAAGTATGTTTTGCAATAAAAAAACATAAATTAATTTTGAAATATGCATATAATTAAGCAATTACAAGACACTAAATTGTTGTATAGTCATACCATAAATGCATCTTTCTTGCGTAAACATAATCCTTTAAATTTCCAGTTTGCTCTAATTAATGAAATGGTTCCTAGGAAGAACGTTATTAGAGACTAAGGAATAGTTTTAGATTGCAAGCTTGTGTTCGATATTCACATTAATGAAATTATTAATAAGGCATACAAAATGCTAGGTTTTTTAATGTGAATGTCTGATGACTTCAAAAACATCAACACTGCTATAGAACACATATTATGTGAGAAGTCAGTTAGAATATGCTTCAATTATATGGAATCCCCAATATAAAATATATATAAACAACCCAGAAAGGATACAGAAGAAATCTATAAATTTAATAAAGTACTAATTTTACTGTCCACCAAATGTAGTATAGAAGAGTGATTGCAGATCAATTATTCCATTATCAATTATCTCTCCTATATGAAATATAGAAGATTTAACTGTTTTTTTTTCATATGCTTTGAATTAATAAGATTTTCATTTACTTTATTTTTATTACTACATGTATAAATATTTGTATTTTTTATGTATTTTTTATTTGCAACTTTTAAGTGCCTAACATTTCTCCATTTTTAAATTGCTTTTATTTTGATACC
Source organism: Micrasema longulum (assembly GCF_059751315.1). Lineage (NCBI taxonomy): Eukaryota > Metazoa > Arthropoda > Insecta > Trichoptera > Brachycentridae > Micrasema > Micrasema longulum. The sequence continues at coordinate 706,079 of NW_028278209.1, forward strand.
TATAATGGACTTAATCAATAGTTTACATCACAGTGGAAAATTTATATTGACTGTTTTCACAATTTTAGTTTCTATATATTCTTATTTTCTGTATGCAATGTATGTAAAAACTGTTGTTTTTTCCCAAATAACTTTGAGATGTATATTTAACGGTTCATACGATTGATATGCATAAAATTTACATATTTGACTAAATTAAAGTAATTCATGTACAACATGGATCAGTACTCGGACCACTCCTCTATCTCCTTTACACTAAAGATATAGAGAACATTATCATAGAATGTGGATTGTGGTCTCACTGCTACGCAGATGATACTCAGATTTATTTTTATTGCAAACCAGGCGAGAGAAGTGTGCTTGTCAATTTAATTGATGGATGCATCGAGAAAATAGGAAACTGGATGGCTGAAAACAGACTAACATTAAACCCATCAAAAACTGAACAACTATGGGTGGCTTCACCCAGACGACAGAATTTGATCCAGGATACGGCCCTACCCAATGTAGGGAGTACCGCTTTACCCACCGTTAAACTACTGGGAGTTTTACTGAATTCTGACCTTTCTCTTGACGCTCAAATTAGTAGAACGATAAGTTCATGCTTCTACCAGCTGAGACAAATTAAATGAATATGCAAAAATTTGCCGATTGATGCCGCCCGTCAATTAATAAATGCGTTTGTAGTGTCTAGAGTCGATTATTGTTATGGTATCTATGCAGGTCTACCAATGAACAAAATGACTCGCCTACAATCTGGATTGAATGCCGCAGCGAGACTTATTTTCGTCATATCACTCCACAGTCATATCATATCATATTCTTCAGTCATATCACTCCACTACTTCGGGAACTACACTGGCTACGTTTTCCACAGAGGGTCGAATATAAACTCTGTTGGCTTATGTATAAGTCACTGCACAAATCTGCTCCGAAATATCTAAGGGAACTATGCATTCCAGATGAACTAGCTGACATGCGTCTCATGCTTAGATCAGCTAGGTCTACGGCGAGAGGAAAAGTTATTATACCTCTACGCAAACAGTGCACTAAATTTAGTGAAGGCGCATTTGCGGTCGCAGGCCCTATGGCATGGAATGCTCTCCCAGCAGAGGTGCGAGGCTGTGAAAGTGAAGTGATGTTTCGGAAAAAACTTAAAACCCACTTGTTCTCTAAATCATTTGAATAAATCCGTAGCATGTGACAACAAAATAAATTATTTGAATTAAATTACAAATTCAAAAGAATCACTATGTAAAGCGCCCTTGAGGTATTTTATTGCAAAAATGGCGCAATATAAGTTATCCATAATAATAATAACATATATAAATAATAATTGAAAATTAGTACTCAATAAAGAGTAGATACATAAAATAATCTAGAGTACAAGTTATTATATTAAGGCTTTTAAAATATGGTAAGAACACAGTTGTTTGAAAACTACAAAGTTCTAAATTGTTCCGACTAGATTATGCAATGATACAAAAGTATATTACCTTGTCCAAAACATTTGTGGTTGTAAGTAATCTGGCGTTAGACACCCGAAAGTGTTGGCATGCTGCCCTCAACAAAAGTGCGTTACACCCCCGAGATAGTCGGAAAAGAGGCAAAGCCATAGTTTTAATTTATTATTGAAGTTAAAAATTAAAACCGGCGGCGTTTCTGATCTGAAACGAAGGCAAAAAATCTCACGACGGACAAGTCATAGATAAAAGATAATTGTCAAAATCTATGCTCTATGCATCTGCCAAATAAGACATTTTAAATTGTGATTGCCAGATGTAAATAAAACTGGAAATTAAAAAAATATCAGCTGGTAGGTACTCATCTTTCCTAAAAATCCTAAAAAAGTAAATCGACGCAAGGTAGGTGCGCCACGTGACCTAGTGGTTCGCGCGTTTACCTACGATGCCTGAGGTCTCGACTTCGATTCCTGGCAAAGCCGATGTGAAATGCGTTTTTATTGTATAATTTTTTATAAGCCTTAAATGGGTGCATAAGAATTGATCACTCATACGCACTGTTATACGCACTGCTTGAAATAATAATTATATTTTTAATGGAAAGCAATATTTGTGATATTAAAAAAAAAACAAAAAAATTACCTGCATAACATAATTTTTACATACACATCTTCTAATTGAAATCCAAAAGCGATTGACATTTTGTCGGGATATATTATGTCAAGATTGTCATGGTGGACTTTGCCATTATATATACTACCCATACATATATTACTCTGGTGCAAGTACGAGCATCGTCCAAAGGCAATATAATGTTATTGCAATGAGAGTGTATAGTCTGCTGGACAGTTCTTTGAAATCCACAAAAAAAGAAAACTTAAGTAACTGCATTTGTAGTGCAAATAAACCATATATTAATGAACTTTTCTTTAAAGGCACAACAGGCCTTGAGGCCTAATTAAAGTGGTGAATTACAATACAATGCACCCAGGCTTGAGAAAAATCATATTTAATTTTCCTATTCTCACCGGGATCAAACACAAAACCTTTCATGTGTGGGTCAAGAGTCTTAACCACTACACCACGGAGACCGGTTTTTGTGGGTTCAATCCTTGAAGATTGTAAGTTCAATCCTTGCCTTGGGCTAAGAAAAATTTAGTATCCTTCATTGTCTTTTTGTTGAATTAGTCATGTTATTTTGAAAATACATTCTTATTCTTAGTGGTGCGAGTCAGTGCTGCGCAAGCTCCTGACGTCACTGCGACCTCTGAAGATCTATTGTGATGGCTATACACGGAAAACAAATCACAACCACACAACCAAGCCGCTTTTGTGTATATTTCTATTTAAACCTGGACACCTTATTTTTACAAGATAATACCTAGCCTACTTACACTTTATTTTCATAATCATCATACCCTTTTCCACACATGTAGCTCATAGCACAGTGCTGTATACAAAATGCAGCATATTTCAATTTTATTTACAACTATAACAGATTACCTGTATTACTTACATAGACATATATTAGAACAAAATATATTTCTCGGCAAGCGTGATAAAACTTTGTATGATAGGTGTACAAATGTTTAGAACTGTGCACTATGTAAGGCTAAGATTAGCATTACCGTCAAAAGCACGAAAGAAGTTCTGCGTTGGTTTAAACATGTAGAGCAAATGGACGGGTAAAAGGATTTGCCAAGTGAATTTTGATGGATGCAGAAAATGGGGAAGATAGAGAAAGACATTGGTATGATCAAATACTTGAAGATGGGCATGTCAAAACTCGGAATAATCGGCGTGCGTGTGTGAGAAGATGTGTTTTCATTTCATTTCATTAATTTATTTATTCACATTGAGAACATTACAGAGTATCCAAATTCATTCTCAATGCATAACAAAAGTCATGTAAAATGAGCAAAAATATTACAATTTAGAAATTGCCCTCCTAAGAGAAATCCCACTGTCATGAAATATATCGACACTTACTGCATGGACAATGTTTAAAATAGTGTATGTAACATAAGTAATTATAAAATATGCAAAACTTTCAACTTAAACCTATAAAACAAATATTTTTAAGATACCATGTGAAAATCACCAATAATAAAAATGGAAATCTTTGACTCACACATAAATAGTAAAGAATACAACCAGTTTAAAACAGATTCGTAAAAAATAAAACACAGATGTCAGTATGTGTATAAAATGATAGCATAAAGAGTAAAACAATTATAGTAACTAGCTGATATTTCGATTTTGTGAATCATTTTATTGATAAAAAAAAAAGGAAAACGGAAATACAACATCGAAAATTTCGATACAATGAGTATAATACAAATACAATTTTTAAAGTAAATAATACACTGTTTTAAACGCATGAAATGAGAAAAAAAATCTGTTGTAAATTTTGTACA